>NC_090654.1:33690777-33745777 GCF_040937935.1 Hyperolius riggenbachi
ATCCTCCTGTCCCTGTGTCCATGTCTTTTTGGCTACTGCGCATGTGTAGCCGTTAGGACAGGAGGAGGACGGGGCCAGGGTCCGGGCGGACGGGTGAGTGCGTGGCAGATGGGAGCGCGCGCATTCGCACTGACATGCGGCGGTGAGAGAGAGACCTTAAAGGGAATCAGAGACGAAGCACCCTCATGTATTTTACCATATATAACAATGGGAACATTAGAGAAAACACATACCTTGCTTTTTATTTCATCCTTCACTGCTCAGCCTGCTTGTTACCAGCCCTGATAAAATCCCCAACTGAGCATTCAGTCTGGCTTTGCTCAGGAATTTTTATAGCTCAGTCTGTGTTCTCTCATGTCTTTTCAAGTCCAAGCCTGCCCCCTGCTGTCTCTGCTCAGGAATCATTATAGCTGAGTCATAGCAAAGCCAGCCTGAATGCTCAGTGGGGGATTTTATCAGGGCTGATAACAAGCAGGAATGAGCAGTGAAGGATGAAACCGACAGCAGGGTAGGTGCTTTCTCTAATGTTCCCAGTGATCTATATGGTAAAACACATGAGGGTGCTCGTCTCTGGTTCACTTTAAGCCAATTTTAAACGGGCTTAGGTCAACTAGTAAATGTATATTTTTGCATTTATACATCACCTGTCCTGTGTCACGTTGTCTGTCCATCTTCGGAATCCATAGCTCTTCCATTAGCCCTATACGCACTGCCGGTGTGATGTCACACGCGCGCCACATGCTATGCGCGGCAGGTTATACGGGGCTAATGGAGGAGAGGAAGATTCAGAAGACGGATGGGCACTGCGACACAGGACATGTGACACATTTATACATTAGGGGAAACAGCGCTGAGGGTTTTGGGGCTTGTCCCAATATCGCTCGCTGTTACCCGCCACTCACGCGATCGAGCAAGTCAGCCCAATAACTTGCAGCATGTCCGACCGATACATGCAACCGATTTCGGCCCGAAATTGGTTGCATTGTCGAGCAGGCATGCACTTGGTGAGACTGATTTTGATCAGATCTGATTACAATAATCGAATCGTATGGTTGATCGACTGCCAGGTCGCCTGATGTATGGCCACCTTTGGACATCTAGGTTGCCTTGCGGGGACACCTGTAGATAGGCGGCCAAGATTCCGGTCGAGTTCCACCAAGTGTTTGGATAAGGATTGAAATCCAGTAAGTTATATGTGCAGGTTTTTCAACAGTAAAAAAAAAATGAATAAAAAAAATAATCATCCCGTCTTTCCAGAGCTGCATAAAAGAAGAAGGCGTCAGGCAAGGAGTTAAGTCTTTATTTTTGCATGCTGTCATACATTAATCTCCGGCGGCTTCTGCTTGGTGACCTGATTCTCTCTGTCGTTCCGCTCGCGCCTCCGAGAGCCAAATCTGAATGTGAAGCACAAAGCGCCTGTGCGCATATTGTGCCGGTAATAATATCTCCTCAGTCCAGAGAACGCGCTCTGCCGGGGACGCTGCAACACAGGCGGGACGGAAATATGCCGAACGGCTTTTATTTCTTTAAAGGGAAGAAAAATAATGGGCAGAGGTGTGACCCCCTCAATGTCTCGCAGCTCTGAGTGTTGTTGTATCCCAAGCCCAGCAAATGTTTAAACAGGAACTTTAGAGAAAAGGGGGAAAAAGTAAATCAATACATTGCAAAGCAAAGCGAGAAGTTAAAAAATAGGAGAGAGATCAAGAAATGATTGAAATTCAACATGTCATTTTTTTCATAAAGTTTGATGAAAAATAAGCCTGCATGTCATCATCTTTACTACTGGCAGACATGGAAAAAAAAGACAGCACCACCTGCCATTATCTATGACCACACCCTCTAACAATGCAATAGGCTAAATGTACAGAAGGAAAACATGGAGAATTGCACCCTGTATGTATTTAGAGAGTTTAGCCTGACTAATTCCTCCTCATCTGTGTCTAATCACAAGTTGTAATTTGACCCCTTAGCTGTCTCAGCTGACTGCCACTGCAGAGAGGGTAATTTGAAAGCACAGGATGTTAACAATATGTCTGCTTCCATGAAAACAGGAAGTAGAAACACTGCAGATTTATTGCAGGATTTATATCAGCCGTAACAAAGACATGTTTTTCGTTAAGTTATTTTGCTTTTGCGTATCTTTTAGAGCACAGAGGAAGTTCTGAGTTCAGGTCTGCTTTAAAGAGAGACTGAAGTGAGTCTAAAATCATGTTGTTACTGTAAAGCACCTTACATAGTGCTAACCTGCTGCTATCCCGCGGCAAAACGAAGGGTTTATACCCCCCAAATCCCCTCTACAACCTCAGGGGAGCGCTTCCTAATGAGGCAGAGCTTAGCGCTGTAGCTCTGCCTCTTAGCGCGTCAATCCCGGCTGATCGCTGCCCCTCCCCGCCCCTCTCAATCTACCTTCACTGAGAGGGGCGGGGAGAGGCGGAGATTCGCCGGCTGATAGACGCGCATGGAGGCAGAGCTGCAGCTCATAGCTCCGCCTCCATGAGCAGCAAAATCCACGACCAAGAAAGTCAGAGGGGATTTGAGTGGTATAAACCCCTCGTTTTGCTGCGGTTTAGCACTATGCAAGGTGCTTTACAGTAAGAACATGCTTTTAGACTCTCTTCAGAGTCACTTTAAGAAGTACCTGAGGAAGGGCTCCGCCCGGAATATGTCATGTATTCACTGAGCTTCAATACCGCTTGTTCCTATCACAACCTACTGAGTGGCGGGTCCTTTGTTTTCTGTGTATTGGCTTGACAGGAGTGGTGTACCTGTCGGATGCTAAGCACCGGCTGGCCGGTCACTATCCGGTTTTCCTATCCAAGGTCTGCAGTCGTTTGTTTGGTCTGCTGTACATTGGTGTTTTCTTACAGATTACTGAAGGATTTGCAGTTCTCAGATCCCTGCCAATGAGTAATGCCTTATAATTGTTCAGAGATTATTTGCTGTACCGTCACCAACCCTGTAAGTCCCAAAAATTATTTTGGGTACAGCCCCCCTTGTACTTGGCTTAATATACATTTCTAATTCGGATTGTTTTTAACCTTCCTGGCGGTAAGCCCGAGCTGAGCTCGGGCTATGCCGCGCAGGAAGATATCTCAGCCCCTGGTGGAGCGATTTGCTCCATTTAAAATGCTGTACGCGCAGCTAGCACTTTGCTAGCCGCGCGTACAGCTTGATCGCCGCCGCTCTGCGGCGATCGCCCGTACGCAGCGGCGCAAGAGGGCCCCCCCCCCGCCAGAGCCCTGCGCTGCCCGGACCAATGAGTTCCGGGCAGCGCTATGGGCTGGATCGGAGGTGTCTGACGTCAGGACGTCGGCTGACGTCCATGACGTCATTCCGATCGTCGCCATGGCGACAGGAGAAGCCAAACAGGGGAGCGCGTTATATACGCGTTCCCCTGTTTGCTATTGATGCCGGCGACGATCGCACTAGAGGGACACATGCGCCCTCTAGTGGTGTTTCATGTAGCTACCACTCTGGTAGCTTTACATGAAACACACAAAAAAAAAAAAAATTAAAAAAAAAGGATTTTTGCCATTTTGGCAAAAAAAATTAACCGCCAGGAGGGTTAAAGTGAACTGGAGGTGAAAATAAACTGATGAGATAAATATATGTATCCTCCTACTCCTAAAAATGACTTTTTTAAAGAACAAGCGACACCCATGCTAACCAAGAAATAAAAAAACATATATAAGTAGATAAATACTACTTCTACTTGCATAACAGATGTATTGTGCTATCCACGTAATGATTCCTGTGAATTTTATAAAGGAAAAGCAGAAAATCCTATTCTAGGCAGTGGCCATCTTGCCAAGCTAATGCTGACATCATATCCTCCCTGACTCTTGTCCCCCCCCCCCCCTCCCTTCTCTTGCTCATTGTGTATTAATTAGCTGCCCTCCTCCCAGAGACTTCAGACACTCCCACTGAGGTGTATACTAGGAACTACACTGTCTTATCCTCCAATCCCTGAGTCACCTCAGCCTTGCTTGTAAGCACAAGTGAGCAGAGGTGTTTCAGATAAGAAAGCTAGGCAGGGAAATAAATGGAAGAGGAGGAATATGTAATAGGTAAAAAGAACTCCCAGCTTTCAACTCTTTGGCACTAGGGCCAGTGCTCCTAAAGTATGCGATAACTCTAAACCATAACAGCACAAACAGTTTTGCAAGTTTTGAATGCAGGATTAGCATCTTTATCACTTAATACACTCAGACCAGTTGCTGTTGAAATTTGATTTTTATGGTGACATTACCGCTTTAAATAACTCAGTTTTCTTTTATATTTAAACATTTACAAACTAGGTTGACTGTTTTATGCTAGGTACACACTATGAGATTTTCTGGCAGATTTATTGTCGGATCAATCATTTCCAACATGCCTAATCTGCTTTCCGATCGATTTCCATCTGTTTTCCGTTCACTTCTATTGGAAATCGCTTTTAAAACTATCGGAAATCAGATCGGACACGCTGAAAATAATCAATTTGTCTGAAAAACTCAGTGTGTGCCTAGAATTACTGTTTCTAATCAGTGGCAGCCTATTAAGTGTCCCAGAGTTAGAAAAAGGTCAATAGTTCATGTATTTTATTTCTCCCTGCTCTGAGAAGTTTTATTCTGTCAGGAAAACTTTTATGGCTGTAATTTGCTTATCAATTATGTTTACTATATTCCCAACAAGGTACTGACAAGACAGAAGCTGTCACTTCCATACCTAGAAATTAACTCTTTCAGGCAGCAAAATAAAGCAAATAAAACAGCCTGGTTATTAATGTGTTGTACTCTACATACACATGTTTATCTCATCATGTCACAAATCGACTCGGGTACACTTTAACCACTTAAGCCTATCTGGACGAATATGTTCGTCCAGATAGACACTGCTGCTGCAGCTGAATGAGGTGCGCTCTTGCCGCCTGCCGTTAGCCCCCTGATCAATGAATGGGACTATAGCTCCCATTAATCGATCTAAGTCCCCCGGAGAAAAAAACAATGGCCTCTTATCAGATGCCGTGATCTTTCTGCTTAAAAAAAAGTTCCCCATCCTCATTCTAGTTCCTGGAAGCGTGATCGTTCGCTTCCAGGACTTTTTGAGTGTGGCCATCTTGTGGCCAAATAGTAAATCTACAGCCACATACATTTTTTAATAAATAAATACATTATATTACATTTAAAATTAACTGTTTACCTCCCACACCAAAAATTACTCAAATACATTTTTTAATAAAAAAAGAATTAAAAAAATTACAACATAAATAGTTACCTAAGGGTCTGAAATTTTAAATATGCATGTCAAGAGAGTATGTTAATATAATTTTTTAATTTATAAGCTTGTAAATAGTGATGGAGGCAAATTGAAAAAATGCACCTTTATTTTTAAATAAAATATCGGCGCCATAAATTGTGATAGGGACATAATTTAAATGGTGTAATAACCAGGACAAATAAAATAAATGGGTTTTAATTACGGTAACATTTATTAATTTCAAACTATAATGGCCAAAAACTGAGAAATAATGATTTGTTTTTCCATTTCATTCTTAATCTTCCTGTTAAAATGGATTTTGAATAAAATAATTCTTAGCAAAATGTACCACCCAACGAAAGCCTAAATGGTGGCGGAAAAAATAAGATATAGATCATTTCAGTGTGATAAGTAGTAATAAAGTTATTGGCAAATGAATGGGAGGTGAAAGTTGCTCAGATGCATAAAGTGAAAAACACTGTAGGCTGAAGTGGTTAATGTTATGAGCTACGTTTATCTTTCTGGTGATGATTGTGAAGAGTCTGCTGGTTGTCTCAGCAGATGAGAACACACAGTGTGAGTTCTGCCATGAGGGTGACAGTGTGTTGTGCTTCTAGTGACTTCTCCCTCCCTCATTACACTGACCTCTCTTCTGTCTTGCAGCGTCTGGAGCGCTCGGTGGCACTGGTGACCTCCATGACAAACAGTGTCTCGGAGAGAGAGGCTAATGACGCGCTGAATGCTTATGTAAGTATTTGTGTACTTGTACGCTGATCTCAAGTGTTCAGGAAAATATGCAGCCCTGCAGCAAGATGGGGGTGTATGCACTGGCTTTCTGAGTAGAATATATGGAATACCATTGTAATGAGTAGCAATTTCTCCTTTCTGCCAAAGCACTGGCTGCGAACCAAAATGGAAAAATAATTTTTAATATTAACCTCCCTAGCAGTCTGATTACTTCCAGATTTTAGGGTCTAAGGGCTTGATTCACAAAGACAAATCGCATGCCTTATCAGAGATAACATGCCTTATCAGAGTAGCATAGCGAACTTATGCCTGCTAATTGGCAATGACGAGATCTCCACTCGTCCTGCTCTGACTGAGCCCCTGCGAGTTCATAATGCTCGCTATTCTACTCTGATATGGCGTGTTAATTTTGATAAGGCGTGTTATCTCTGATAAGGTGTGCTATTTGTCTTAAGGTGCGTACACACATCTGATTTTTTCCAAAGAACCGGTTGTTCAGACCGGTCGTTCGGGCGTGTGTACAAACGGTCGTTCAGCTAATAACTCTGGTTTTGATGGATCCGATTGGCGGATCGGTCAAAACAAGTCTTATCAGTTGAACGATCGTTTGTACACACTACCGATTTGACGTTCGAACGACCAGTGTAAACGACCGGTCGTTTGGAAAAATCAGACGTGTGTATGTACCTTTAGTGAATCAAGGCCTAAAAGTAGTGCATTTTTTTTACAAGTTTTTAGGCCCTAAAAGCAGGAAAAAAAATCATGCCGCTAGCTAGATCTGCAGCAACCATTACTCACCTCCCCTGGATCCAGCGCTGCAGTTCTCCCTCCGTCCCCTGGGTGGCGCTGCTCCTATAGTGAGATTGCCGTCTGTTGTTATCACCACCCTCTGGTGCAGGGGTAGGGAACCTATGGCTCGGGAGCCAGATGTGGCTCTTTTGATGGCTACATCAAAGTGACTTTGTAGGATGGGATCTCCGCAGTTTGATTGGCCCAATAGGCTGCCTGTCACAGGCAGCCTATTGGGCCAAAGTGCGGGGATCTCGTCCTACAAAGTGAATCAACCCTCAAGTCAGCTAGCTAATTGTACAAGCTGTTAGTCGGTATTTCTCCTGTCTGGCTCTCGGGGAAATTGCTGATGTTGCTGAAACCCAAGAGAAGCTGAAGACGTGTCTGACACTTCCGCTGCCTGGCGGATCAACTGTATACACATCACCATGGCAACAGGGACGTTAGCCCTCTGCTGCGAATGCACACTGTGCTAGTTTGAAACATATTGTATGGCTCTCACAGAATTACATTTTAAAATATGCAGCGTTTATGGCTCTCTCAGACTAAAAGGTTCCTGAGCCCTGCTCTAGTGTCAGCTCATACCAGGTCCTGGCTGATGATGTCATCAAGCTGAGACGCGGTAAATACACATACAAGAGCGAGAGAGCGAATTGGCACAGGAGCCAGGAGGGTGAGTAAAAGACTTGCGTGCTAGCATGTACACCATGCTCATCAAAAGCCGCAGACTGCTATTCATGTCGTTCTGGCAGATCCGGTGCCAGAAGCCACGTGAATATACTGTGCGCTTGGCACAGGCTGATTAAGCAGTGTGTGAAGTAATCTGGAGAGTGTCACCGTACCTCTGTGTGATAATTACCTCCGCATCTTGTTGTTTCAGGTGTGTAAAGGCGCCACACAACATGAGGAGGTGTGTCTGGGACTCTTTACACTCGTCCTGTCTGAACCCGCCCAGGCTCAGAAGGTAGGTACCACTGGACGTAGGTGTCCCATGTGGATGGAGGCATGACGTTTGTGTGAAGCTATGACTGACTGACTTCATGCTGATATCTATTGTACATCGATATGTTGTGTGTGGCAGGAATCAATTCCCCTCTGAGGAGATTCAAATCAGAGAGCGAGCAATCCTTTTGCCTCATTGCTGAACAGTGGAAGAAAACAAACAAGTGCATTGTGGTCTAACCCCGCCTACCACAGATCTCTTGCTTGTGTGCTGCCTATCGTCCCACCGCCCCTCTTTCCAATAGATTTTAGCCCCCCCCAAGTGTATAAGTGTGACCCCCAAACACCCCACTCAGTGTGTTAAAATGTCACTTCTCCTCCGGTGCAACTCCTGCCCTTCTCCAGTGTTCGACGTCACATCGAGCATCTGTAACATGGAACATAATGATGCAGTGACAGAGGACACCGGAAGCCAGCCAGCAGATAGGTGAGACTTAAAGGGAAGGTCCGAGCACACTCGAAATAAAAAAAACACTTACCTTGAGCTTCCTCTAGCCCCTAGCAGCCGTCCTGCGCCCTCGCCGCAGCTCCGGTGGCTCCCGGTCCCCTCCGGTGCAGATGCCGACCTCGCCAGGTCGACATCAGCTGGCGCTCCGGCGTGCAGCTCACAGAATTGCACTGACATCATCCAAACCGTACTGCACAGGCACAGAACTACTGCGCCTGCGCAGTTCAGTCCGGATGACGACAGTGCGACTCTGAGAGCCGCTCGCGCAGTGAGCATCTTGCGCAGGAGGAGACCCTGGTGCCACCCGAGGGCACGGTTGGAGGAAGCCCCTGGTAAATGGATTTTTATATTTTCATTGTGGTCAGATGTGTACTTTAAACACAGGCACAAAGTAATCCATATACACTTAGGGGGACACACCGGCCAGGTGTCTCTCGGTCGGTGTGATATTGATCGCTTTTACCGCCATGCACACAGTAGAGCCCTTGTGACCCAGATTGTGCCAGCATTCCCAATCAGTCCTTTCATATTCATTTCGATCTGAAATCAATCGAAAGATTCTCTTCCGACTTAATAAAATTATGGAATGGGAAGGTCAGTTGGGCCACAGTATCGGTTAAAGGATACCAGAGGTGACATGTGACATGATGAGATAGGCGTGGGTATGTACATTGCCAAGCACACAAATAACTATGCTGTGTTCCTTTTTTCTTTCTCTGCTTGAAAGAGTTAAACATCAGGTATGTAAGTGGCAGTTCCAGTACTCAGACAGGAAGTGACTACAGTGTGACCCTCACTGATAAGAAATTACCACTGTAAAACACTTTCCGAGCAGAAAATGGCTTCTGGGAGCAGAAAAGAGATAAAAAGGATCATTAGTTCATAGATTTTAGCTCTGGCATAGTTCAAAGAAGGTGTCATTGAGCAAAAACAATAAAACAGATTTAAATATAAAATAATACTGTGGAATATCTTAAAAAGTCATTTTTAGGAGGAGGATTGATGCAATTGTTTATTTCATTCATTTATTTTCACATCGGGTGTCCTTTAATGTATGGGGGGTATTCAGAGTAATTAGTAAAACAGGCGCAATATAAGCTCCTAGAGTTGATGAGAGGAATCAATCAGATTTCTTTCTCTCCACTTTTCTTTGCACCTGTCTGGATACCTGAGATACAGCTCACTCAGTTCCCATGTTTCCTCCCCTCCCTGACGCTGGGTGTTAAGCTCAATACTCACCTGAAGATGGATCGGGGAACCTCACAGTGACGTCCCCCGACGAACGAGGTTTCCCGATCCATCTCCCTTCCCGCGGGAACACATGACAGCATATGATGGCAGCGAATGGGAAGTCAACAGATCGCGGTACTCTGCACGGAAGACGTTGGGGATCTTAAAGGGACTCCGAGCACCTCTTATGGGCATGCTTTTAAGACTCCGATCAGTACTGCAAAGTACTTAAAGATGCATACCTTTCTGTAGCTTGCGCTCTCCTCTTTCGTTTGATGCCTGAATCGCCGTTCTACACCAAATAGTTTTTGTTCTATTTCAATTTAAAAATTGCGGCTGCCATCTTGGCTCTGTTATAACTTCCGGGTCACCCCTGTCTTCTCTGTTAGAGAAGTGCATCACTGAATGAAGCTGGAAGAGGAAGTGACACGCATGGCCATTGCAAGAGGTCCCTCCAGAGGGGTCATAGCACGACTTTGTTGGAAGTCGTCTGACTTAAAGGCATGCCCATAAGAGGTGCTCTGAGTCCCTTTGAAGATCCAATCCATTGTGACAGCTGTTATTGCCGTGTCACCAACGTTGAGAGATTGCGAAAGCAAGCACTCGTTGCTCAAAAATCGCTAGTTAGAAAAATCGTTGTGATGATTGCATAGTGGGTACAGGCCTTTAGCACCTCACATGCAGCAGCAGACAATGCTCTGTGGCTCAGTCAGCTGTTGGCTCTGTGCTCCTGGGGCCGTGCACCTCTTTCTTGGGACTCGTCGTTGTTCTTGCAGTGTTTGTGTTACGGAGGGAGGGGCCAGCGACGTGTAATCATTTGCCATCGCTCCTATTATTGTAACATTCCGAGGCTGGCGAGCGGGGGAGGAGGCACCCTCCCGATATTTCGGGAAACTTTAAGCAAACACTTTCACCCTGGGAAAGGATACGACCTCTGGCTTGTCCTGTGTTTTCACACCGAGCTGTTGGCATTTCTCTGGGATAATTGCAGGGAGAGCAGTAGTCGCACACGGCTGCCCCAGCGCTCCAGCCTTCACTATGCTGGCTGTCTATGCATGTAATAGAGGCCTGTGGTAGTAATTCAGCTCATTGATGCTTTCTTACTGGGGGAGGGTGCATATTGGCTCATTACCTATGCGATCTCTGTATCATGGTTGTGCCTTGCTCCTCCCCTTTTCTTGCTTAAGTCATTCTAAAGATGCGCACCTGAAGTGAAAGGGATATGGAAGCTGCCATAAGTATTTCAGTTTAAGCAATACTAGTTGCCTGGCTAGTCTGATGAGCCTCGGTCTCTAATACTTTTAGCCACAGACCCTGAACAAGCATGCAGCAGATCAGGTGTTTCTGACTTTATTGTCAGATCTGACAAGATTAGCTACATGCTTGTTTGTGGTGTGTTTCAGACACTACTGCAACCCAATAGACCAGCAGAGCTGCCAGGCAACTGGTATTGTTTAACAGGAAATAAATATGGCTGTCCTTTAAAGTGAACCAGAGACGAAGCACCCTTATGTATTTCACCATATATATATGTGGGGACATTAGAGAAAACACCTACCCTGCTCTCTTTCATTATTTACTGCTCAGCTTGCTTCTTATCAGCCCTGATAAAATCCCCGACTGAGCATTCAGTCTGGCTTTGCTCAGGAATCATTATAGCCGAGTCTGTCTTCTCTGATGTCTTTTTAAGCCCAAGCCTGCCTCCTTCTGGCTCTGCTATAATGGCTAAGCTATAAAGATTCCTGAGCAAAGCCAGACTGAATGCTCAGTCAGGGATTTTATCAGGGCTGATAAGCCGACTGAGCAGTGAAGAATGAAACAGAGAGCAGGGTAGGTGTTTTCTCTGATATACTGTGTTTCCCCGAAAGTAAAACCTACCCTCAAAGTAAGCCCTAGCAGCTATCAGGCAGCATGCCCGAAATATAAGCCCTCCCTGAAAATAAGCCCTAGTGGCAATGGCAGTCGTGAGCCCCCACTTACGGCACCACATTACCTCCTACTTGCCCCGCTTTCAGAAAGTCGCATCCCCGTGCTCATAGTCCGACCCCCGGCAGCAATTATTCAAACCGCAGATCAGCTGGGATCTGCGGTGAGGGCAGCTACAGATTCACTGTAACAGCGCCTCCGTATACAGGAAGTGGCATCTCTGTTTACTTCCTGCATACGGAAGTACTGTTGCAATGAAGCTGTAGCTGACTTCACCGCTGAACTGCGGTTTGAATCATGCCGCTGGGGGTCCGTCTATAAGCACAGGGATGCGACTTTGTGAATGAGGGGGCCGGGAGGAGGTAAAACGGCCACGGTGGGATCTGGCTATGCAGGGAGGGGGGTTATGTGGCTATTAAGGGAGTGTCTGGCCATAAACAAGGGGGGATTTAACTATACATTAGGGGGGTCTGGTTATACACGGGGGGGGGGGGGGATAGGGGGATCTGGATATACACAAGATGGGTGGGGGATTTGGCCATCGACTAGGGGGATTAGGGGGATCTGGCTCTACACAAGGGGGCTTTCGATACCCCCGCAAAATATAAGACCTCCCTGAAAATAAGCCCTAGCACATCTTTTGAAGGAAAAAAAAAAAAACAGACAGTCTTATTTTCGGGGAAGCACGGTATATGGGAAAATACATGAGGGTGCTTCGTCTCTGGTTCACTTTAAGGTCAAAGTATAGGTGACTCAATGGAGACACAATTGGCTAGGTAGGAGTTAAAACTTCATTACAGAGAAAAACAAAATATTTTTATGTTTAATTAAATGTTTAACAAAACATTTAATTTTGTTGTGACACTGCGCAGTGGGAGCGCATGAGCATTCAATGCAGGATGCAAATCTCATGTCCAGGAACCTACAGGAGCACTAAACTGGCCGTGAGACTTGCGCCCAAAAGCCACAACTGGTTGAGGTGACCATACACTGTGAGAGAATCCCCGGAAGATTCGATCACAGTGATTGAGTCTGACGAAGATCATTGCTGCCATCATGCGACCAATTTGTAATTTACCGGTCAAATGCGAGAAGGGGTGCATAGAGCTGGTGACTGCTCTTGGATTCTTGGCCAGCCGCCTGTGGTCATGAATACCAGATCAATCTTGCCTATGTAGCTCTTTCCTTATGTCTGCCCAGTGTTTACTGAATACCATCTTCTACACAGAGGCGCTTGGCATGCTATAGACCTGTTTTAGTTGCTCCGATATTTGCCTGATGAAGCAGGATTGCAACTGCAAAATGCGTTGCACTGTGGAGTATTCTAATAAAACAAATTGACTAAAATCAACCACCAATAAACCACAAAAGTCCACTTCCACCTTCTCTTTTGAATCTTTTTTTTTTTTAATATAAATATATTGTATCCTTTTCTTGGCGCTTCTGTTCCTACAATCAGCATAGTCATCATAAATCTATTTTTCCCCTCATGTTGAATAACGTCGGAGTAGGCAGAGATTTTTGTAAAACAAAAAAATGTTTCAAATTCTTTTTTATTTTTAGAAATGAAGCTGTGAGCTTGTAGCTTCCAGGATCTGCAGAACTTAGTATGTAAATTCCTTACCCCTGGAGTGTACACTGGGAGAATTTGTAACAGATAATGAATACAAAAGAGAATATCAATTTCTCAGGATGTTGGATCCACCAAAGCATGAATAAATACTAAGATTAGATCATGCATTAGACATGCTTAAAGGGAACCTGAACTTAGAACTTCCTCTCTGCTCTGAAAGATAAGCAACAGCATAATAACATTTAAAGAAAAACATTTGTTGTTACAGCTGATACAAATCCTAAAATAAATCTCCAGTGTTTCTTCTTCCTGATTTATGGAAGCAGACATATTAACATCCTGTGCTTTCAGAGAGGCTTATCTGCTGTGGCAGTCATGTGACACAGGGGAGAGATGAGGGAGTGATCGGCCTGGAGGAAGCCTCATATATGTATAATTTTTCACTCCCTACCCGTCTCCGGTTCCCTTTAATCAAAGCGAGCATAGGTGGAAAATGTAATGTTTCGGGAAGGTACGCTGCAATCCAAGCGCCCAAATCCTGAATATGGGAGGATGCCCATTTGAAAGGAGATTTGCTTTGAATGAGGAATTCTCAGTTGCTGAGGATTTCATTGTTCAGTGCGTCTGATTTCTGGTTGTTTATTTTGAAATTGGATAAAGCCCTGTAATCCTTCTTGTTAAGCAAGTTTAGGATTTCTGGTTGAAGTCTTCCTCTGCATCAGTGGACAAAAGAAGTCCAGGCAAAGGCCCTATGAACAACGCAGTGTGAGAACATGAACTTCATCGTACACGTGGCATTGTCTCTCTCTTCATCTATAGGAATCCCAGTTAATACAGATTAACCACTTAAGTACCAGCGGTCTCCGTCCCTTTAAAGAGACACTGAAGCGAAAAAAAAATTATGATGATATGATTTGTATGTGTAGTACAGCTAAAGGTGCCCGCCCATACACTCATCAGATTGGCAGCAGATTGATAAGAAATGCATCTGATGATCTATCTGATGCGTTTTTAGAACATTTTTTACCAGGATAGAATTCCAATAGATTTCAGTTTGAAATCTATTGAAATTCGATCTGATGGAATTTTTAGCCATCAGATTTCCATTAAGGCCAATGCAAACTGATAAGCAATCTCATCAGATTGACCTAAATTTTCCACCCTGCCAGTTCGATGGAAATCGATCGAAATCGGCCATCGATTGGCCAACCGATTTGCGATCGATCGGAATCGATCGGTCTGCCAGAAAATCGGCTGAGTGTATGGGCCCCTTAAGAAATAAAACATTAAGATCAGATACATCAGTCTAACTGTTTCCAGTACAGGAAGAGTTAAGAAATTCCAGTTGTTATCTCTATGCAAAAAAACAATTAAGCTCTGCTTCTTTCAAAGTCGTGGAGAGGGCTGTTATCTGACTTTTATTATCTCAAGTGTTCCTGAACTATTTACTTTTCCTCTGGCAGAGGAGAGGTCATTAGTTTACAGACTGCTCTGAAAGAATCATTTTGAATGCTGAGTGTTGTGTAATCTGCACATATTATAGAATGATGCAATGTTAGAAAAAAAACACTATATACCTGAAAATAAAAATATGAGAATATTTTTTTTGCTGCTAAACTTCTAGTAATTATTCATAGTACACAACCAATTCACTATATCATATTTTTTTTTCGCTTCAGTGTCTCTTTAAAGGGAAACTTAACCGTGGATAAAAAAGAAAGTTTCACTTACCTGGGGCTTTCCCAAGCCTCCTGCAGCCGTCCTGTGCCCGCGCAGCTCCTCCAGTGTCCTCCGGTCCCCCGCCGCGGCTTAGTTTTGTTTTCGGCCGACTACCAGTCGTCCTCCTGCAACGCGTCCTATTCTTCCGCATTCCCCGACGTAAAGTGCCGTAAAGCGCGTCATGCGGACGCGCTTTACCGCAGGGCATGCGTTCCATGGACGCGCTTTACAGTGCTTTACGTCGGGGAATGCAGAAGAATAGGACGCGTTGCAGTCTGCCGAAAACAAAACTAAGCCGCGGCGGGGGACCGGAGGACACTGGAGGAGCTGCGCGGGCACAGGACGGCTGCAGGAGGCTTGGGAAAGCCCCAGGTAAGTGAAACTTTTTTTTTTTAATCCATGGTTAAGGTTCCCTTTAAGGACCAGAGACCGCTAGTATAGAAATGGATCGCTGCACGTCGGGAACCAGGACCACCCACTCTGCCGTCTCTATGACGGCAGACTTCCTGTAAGCCAGCCAGGAACTGCTTTCATTAGCTCCTGTCTCTGTCGGCGGATGCGCGTAGCGGCGGTGAATTGAAATCTACGTCCTGCCAGCCAAATAGCCATCAAAACAGGGCGTAGATTTCAATTAGCGCAGTCCGTAAGTAGTTAAAGCGGACCTGAATTCAGAACTTCCTCCCTGCTCTAAAAGATATGCAACAGCACAATAACCTTTACAGAAAAACATTTCTTTGTTACAGCTGATACAAATCCTGCAATAAATCTGCAGTGTGTCTACTTCCCGCTTTCATGGAAGCAAACATAGGGTGCTAACAGATTAGCTGCTCTGCTGAGGCAGCCAGCTGACACAGCTGAGAGATCAAATTACAGTTGTGATTAGACACAGATGAGGTTGATTTAGACAGGCTAAACTCTCTAAATACATACTGGGTGCATTTCTTTTTTTTTTCCTGTTGCCTGTGCTTCATGGGCATAAAGAGATAATTTGCATATTCAGTAGCAGTGCATTGTGGGTAACCACAGATGTTCACTTAAAGCTGAATTATTGTAAATTCCTTCTGTTTTAAGAAGCTAAACCATACTGAATGTTTCTTTTTAGTAGGAGGGCTTCTTAGTCTCTTTTAGTCCCCTATACGTTCCTTGTGGTTTTGGGTCACCCCGAGCTTCTTGGTTACTGTGTTGTTCCTGCTGTCTGAACCTCATTGCATTGTGGGAAATAATGGCTTTTTCCAACTGCCAAGCAAGCAGTATCACCCTCTGTGCACATAGAACTCCTAGTAATGAACATTCCGTACAGCTCACCTGGCAGGACTAAAAATGTCACCACTGGATACGTTTCAGACTGTAAATCAGGGAAAGGAAAGATTTTACAATGGGCAAGCTCTGACTAAATAATCTATAAATTAATATTGTAAACAATAAGTAATTTATTCATTGTCATTTTCACTACAGTTCCTCTTTAAAGTGGATCCAAGATAAAAAAAAACGGACTATAACAAGTGACTTGTCTGTATATCTTCTCTAAAGTTTAGATGGTTTACACAGCAAATCTAGCTGCAAACAACTTCAACAGTATATTATTATTTCTTCCTGTGATGCAATGAGAGCAGCCATATTCTGCTTGTCATCACACAGGCAAGCTGCTCTGCATCTCCACCCCTCAGCCTGTGAAAACGCCACTCCCTCCTCTCCTCTTCTCTCCCCCCCTCCCCGCCCCCTTGCCTCTGAAATCTCTGGCTAGTAATGTCTCCTCCTTAGGGTAAAGCCTCCTCCTCCCCAGACTGAGCTCCCACGAGCACTTGCTACATGTGACTCAGAATGCCTAGGCACTGGAGGAGCTGTAGGCAAGGCTTGTTTAGTTTATAAGGAATTAGGGTATTAAAACAAAAACAAAGTATTTGGCTTGAGGAACACCCTATAAACTATATGTGAAGGGGCACAATTATGCAATGAGTAAAAATTTATCTCGGATCCACTTAAGTGTAGCCTGATCTCTTCTCTTTTATGTGCTTCCATGAGACGAGGCTGAAGAGTCGCTCGTGCTATGATGTTTATGTATAAATAAAGAGCTCTTCAGAGCTGTCTGGCGTGTCTGGAGATTTGTACAGTGTAGATTTATCTTGTGACTCGCGGACATATAACCCGAGGAGGATCACGCAGGGGTCTGCTGCGCTCGTTATTTTTCTAAGGCGTTCCTCTGCGTTCTGCTGGCGTGACTTCGGTTTTGTAAAGATGGATAGATTGACGTTTCTCTCTGGGACTCTGCAGTAGCCTCGGTGCCTGGCGTTTGTTTATGGCCGGCCGCCATATGATGGATCTGTTCTGTTGATGCATGGGCTCCGCCCGACCTCTCCTTCAGTCTAGTCCAGGCATGGGCAAACTTGGCCCTCCAGCTGTTAAGGAACTACAAGTCCCACAATTCATTTGCCTTCACGAGTCATGACTGTGGCTGTCAGACTCCTGCAGTGCATTGTGGGACTTGTAGTTCCTCAACAGCTGGAGGGCCAAGTTTGCCCATGCCTGGTCTAGTCGCACGCTTTATAAAAATACTGCCGATGTCACTTTTATTAGGGACAAGCAGACTTTAAGGTGGAACTCCAGATAAAATACAGAATTCTACTGAAGGAAGATTTTCTATTTCCCTGTGCAGTGTTCTCCCCAGGCTCTTTTAGCTGGCTGCGCCACCCGGCTAATATTGGCGAGCACCCGGCTGTCATCAGCTTGCCTCCTCATTCTTTGATGCTGTAGGTAGAGTCGGGTCAGCCCTTCATCCCCCTGTCGTGCCCCACCCTGCTACTTTTTCATGCCACCCGGCTGGAAACATTTTCTGGGAAGAACACTGCTGTGCCCTAGCAGTGGTTGGCTGCATATGTGTACATCTATGGTGTCTGCATACCTTGCACAAGGAGCATTCATGCAAAATGGGCACTGCAGAAATTGCCGCTAGTAAAAGATCTGTAAAATTACCGATATTCTACTATTAGGCTGTGGTAAATCATATAGAAAATATTTATTATCTATTTATAGTATTTATATAGCGCCGACATATTACACAGCGCTGTACATAGTATATAGTCTTGTCACTTCAGAGGGGCTCACAATCTAATCATTACCATAGTCATACTGTATGTCTCTGTATGTATCATGTAGTGTATGTATCATAGTCTAGGGCCAATTTAGGGAGAAGCCAATTAACTTATCTGTATGTTTTTGGGATGTGGGAGGAAACCGGGGTGCCCGGAGGAAACCCACACAGACACGGGGAGAACATACAAACTCCTTGCAGATGTTGACCTGGCTGGGATTTGAACGGGGAACCAGCCCTGCAAGGTGAGAGAGCGCTAACCACTGTGCTGGTAAACTTTACTGATAACGGTAAGCCTAACCCTATTCTCACACCAGCCCACCCCTCCCACCCACCAATGCCTAATCCTAATGACACCCCTCCCTCTAACTGATGCCTAACCCTGACTGATCACGCACGCACGCACGCACACACACACACACACACACACCTAACCGAACCCCCTCTCCACCGATCCCTAACGCAAGTGTTACACTCAAGGCCCGCAGGCCAAATCCGGACTCCTTGCCATCTTAGGTTGCCCTCCAGAGCTTCAAATTACATCATTGTAAGCTGTAAAAGAACAGCACACTGTTCCAATGGAGAGCGCCAGTGACAGTGGTTTTGATTGAAACCACTCAGTTTGAGCTCCCCCCCCCCCCCCCCCATTGAAATGAGCTTGTGGCCCTCACTTTGGATCTAAACACCCGTTGTAGCTGGTAAAGTGCATGCACACATTGCACGCTCACCTTTCTCCACATTGCATAGCTCCTGATCACATGACATGCATTGGAAGCCAGAGCAGCATAGAGCGAGTGGCTGTCAGAAAGATCAGAGTAGACCCAAAGCAGGTAGATGTTCTATGTACTACTCCACAGAATGACAGAAGACTGCATAACTAAATAGCCTAGGCTAAGCATCACTGTGAGGAAGGGGTTACATACCAATATACAGCAATATATAGATATAGAAAGAGTTTTTAATGATGAAACCAGGATAATGAACATAAGATTGGGTTTCCTGAATAATGTATTACATTGCACTATACATCGTTACGGTACCTCTTTTAAGTTGCAGCATGCCTGTAGGTTCTCTCTAGTTTTTGTTTCATCGTATTTTTTTTCGGGGGAAGAGAGGTGAAACTCTGGGTTCTGGTTTATTAAAATATAACGATGATTCGCGCCGCGGAAGCGAAGCACATAAGTGGCAAGAGATGACTTCATGTTGGTAATTACTGTTTCCTGACTGCTTAGGTTTTCATGCAGGATTGAACGCTGCCTCCTCGCACCAGTAATGAAGTTCTGATTATGGGGGGCGGCGTCTCCGCAGGGTAGTTGGGTCTCAGAGGATAGCGTCTGATCTGTGAGCTGTGTACTGGGATGATTTGTTTGAACAGTTGCTAATTAGTATCGCAGATTCCAGCTGCTGTGCGGTGGGGGAAAAGTACACACTGCTCCCTGCTAAAGTTACAAATGTACTATCCTCTGTGTGAAGGGTGGGACAATCCCACCCCCACCCAAAAATATCCTGTTCTATGATTTATGTCCTGAATTCATCTTGAAGCACCACAAGAAGTAGTGGGTTGGGTACTAGACTGTTTTCTTCTCCATGAAACCTCCTGTTCCCTTCATTTATATTGGATGCTGTCTTTGTACACTCTCTAAATTCCCTGCACCTACCCGGTCCTAGTGAGTGGCAGACATGCAAACATAGCCAGTATTTCTCTAGATCAGGGGTGTCAAACTCAAATACAAAGTGGGCCTAAATTGTACACTGAGACCTAGTCGCGGGCCAACCTTAATATCTACTGGCCACCATCCTCCATTATAAAGTTCCCAGGTGTCTAATGGCCCCCCTCCAACCCCTATATAGTTCCCCGGTGTTTTTAGTGCATTCCCCCTACCTCCCCCATATGGCTTCCCTGCTATTCTAGTGCTTCACCTAAAATACAGCTTTCCTGGTGGTCTAGAGTGGGCCGAACATAATGCAAAGTGGGGAAACCACCTGAGGGCCAAATTTAATGGCTCTGAGGACCAGATTTGGCCCGCGGGCCGGAGTTTGACATGTATGCTCTAGTCTAGAGCATTGGTTGCAAACTTTTGCTGTTCACGGTGCAATGGAAGGTTTCGCTGCCCATCCTTTTTTTATGATATGTCAGTACGTTTCTCACGTGCTTGCATAGCAGGATTCCCCCCCCCCCCTTCTGTCTACATCACCATCACGCTCATTCACAGTGTATTCTCGATTACAATTCACCCTACACTCTTTAAATTGTAGGCCTCCTACACACCCCAAATTTTAAGGGTATGAAGGTTGACACCCCCGCCCCCCAGTTGATTGCTTAATCTACCTCAAGAATGTGACCTTAAAGTGGATCTGAGATAAACTTTTACTCATTGCATAATTGTGTTCCTTTCATATAGTTTATAGGGCATTTGGCATTTTCAGACAGTAGCAAGGGCTTACAGGAGCTCCGTCTGGGCAGGAGAAGGGGGAGGTGTTACTAGCCATTGATTTCAAAGGCAGAAGAGAGTAGGAGACAAGATTGAATTTACACACAGGTAAGCTGATAGCATCTCCAGCCCTCAGCCTGTGACAATGTGACAAACAGAACATGGCTGCCCTCATTGTATCACAGGAATAAATAATCATAAACTTTTGCAGCTAGATATGCTGTGTAAACTATCTAAAGTTTAGATAAGATATATAGACAAGTTACTTGTTATGGCTAGTTTTTCATCTCTTATCCGCTTTAAGACTTTTTTTGTTTTAGAAGCCACCAAGGCTCTGGCCACACCTATCTGCGATCCTCCAGCCCACCCTCAGCTCGGCAGTCGCTACCTAATTGGTGGCTGCTGAGCAAGGGGTGGGCTGTAGCAGCACTGGGGGGGGGGGGGGGGAGGTTCCAAAGCGTTTTGGCAGTCTTTGGAAACATAGCCGTGAGTGCGCTGCCCAGGAGGGGGGAGCATCAAATGTGACCTGAAGACGTTAGGACAGGTGAGTATTTAACACTGATACCATCCAGTGTTTGCTGCAGCCCTCGTCACCCGATGCTGTCGGCACCAGGTCTTGGCATTGCTTGCAGACCACATTAAACGGGCCTTGTGTTTGACACGTGATGTAAGATGCTAAACATAAAAAAGTTTGATAAATCTTCATATGTTAAAGAGGAGCTGTTAGCAATACTATCTAAAAAAAACACATATATAAGTAGATAAATACTTGCTCTACTTACATAACAGATGCATTGCACTGTCCGCATTTTGATTTTAGTGATTTTTCGATAGTTAAAAAAAAGAGAAAATCCTTAGGATTCTCCATCTTAACTGTTGCTATTTTGAAGCCAATCCTGATGTAATTTCCTCCCTTGCTCTCCTCTGCCTGATTGTGTATGCATTGCCCGCTCTCTTCCCAGTCTTCAGGCAATCCAACCCAGCTCTGCAGTAGAAAGTGCATTGAGAAATATTGGCCAACCAGAGAGGAACAGAGGTGTGAGAGGAGAAAACAGGAGAGGAGGAGGCTTCAGCCACTCAGGCTACACTAAAGCTGCAAAAAAACCAGATGTATCAAATAACAGCCACGGAAACTGGGGAATGTTGTTTTATGGATAAGAAAACCAATGGTGCCCACACATGGTACCATTTTTTCATTTTTTTTCGATTAGATCATTTTGCTCGATTATTCCATTAGAATCGAATATAATGATTTTTCCAACATGTCCAATTGGATTTTTATTGAAAAAACGGGATAATCGATTCTTTTTTTTCTTGATCGGAAAAAGTTTATTTTAAATGTTCATTCAATTCGATCGCTTTGGTCAAATAAACAGGATAATTGAACGTTTTCGTTGTGCCATGTATGGCCACCACAAGAGTGATTCTTATCTTTTGGATTGCCTGGTTAGCATCCTTATTACGGTACTTGTTTACCAGATAAAAATAAAGAATTGATTTTATGCCCGACAGATGCACTTTAACAAAGTTCTCTCCAGAGTCTTATAAGCCGCATCTACACCTTATCAATCGAGCCACTGATGCGGCTCGATTGATAAGATCCAACAGGGCGGATCTCCGCACCGCCGATTCCCTGCTCGCTCCCCACGAGGGGACAATGGCAGGGAATCGAGCGGAAGATAAGCGGCGCCGGCAGGGAATTGAATGCGGCGCGAGCGGAGACGGGGCGGGTACGCGGAAGAGGCGATCCGGCAGCTAATCGAGCTGCCGGATCGCAGCCTCATCTACGCGTGTAGATTAGGCTTAAGAGCTGTAATACTCGATCCAAGACAATATCGTGGCTGTAAAGATTAACACTCTTTGATAGACAGGATAGCCCAGGGGCAGGATTGAAATAGATACAAGGGCCTTTCTAGAGGTGTAAGTAAGCACACATACTGGGCAGGTGATGAGTTATTATCTAGCAGTCTGGGATTAGATAAGACCATTAGAAGTCTCTGTGGAGGAAATGTCATCTTTCCGATGCCAAAGTGTCTGGCCAAAGGAGCTCACGGAAGTTTTGAAAGACTAGATGCTGGTGTTCTTCAGGTATAAAGGCTCAACCATTGTGTAGGAACAGGCTGTCTGTAAACTGTAAGGCCTTGTTCACATTGCGTTCTGCTCGCGTGTCCGTCCGCAGTGGGCTTTTTTCCCCACGTTTTCTGGCGATTTTCTGAGCGTTCGCTTGTTTTTGTGGGGGTTTTTATAAGCGCTTTTGCAGAGCGCTTCCGCCTTTTGATCCCGAAAAAAATTTGGAAAAAATATACAATGTATTTTTTTTTTTAAATGCTCACGCAATCGCTTGCCAAAGTGATTTTGTGAGCGTTTTGTGTTTTTCCTATACCTTCCATTGAGGTAAATCGCCTCAAAAATGGCCCAAGCATCGCTTTTCAAAAATGACATAATTTTCGCACCAAAAGTAGTGCGAGGGTTGGTTTTTTGTGGATGTATTATATTTCTGTGAAACACAAGATCCTGTGCTCTGTGTCTGCCTGCCTTCCCTTCTGTGCCACTATTTTTCTGCTGGATCCACCTCTTGTGTGCCCCTGTGTCCCACTTGTACCATAAGTGTCCTCTTGCTATCCTGTTTCCCATGTCCCCTATATTCTAAGTGTCCTCCGCTGTCCCCTATGTCCTTCTGGTGTCCTCCGATGTCCTCCTGCATCCTCTTCTTACCCCTAGCTCCATGCCGTGCTGTACCCTTTTCTTCCGATGTCTCCATGCATCCACTTCTCTCCCTAGCTCCATGCTGCTTTGTCCATGAACTTCAGCCAATGAGGAAGAAGTATGGCAACTTGAGTTTCTACTGGATGGTCTCGCAGGTGGGACCAAGGCTCCTTTATTAGGCCAATCACTGTACTTGTTGAGTAGTGCCATTGGCTGAATGACGGAGCCATGGTCTTGCCCACGAGACCATGGGCTCCAATAATAACACAAGTTGCCATACTTTTTCCCCTTACTTCCGCTAGGGTTTACCTTCAGGGTAGGGTTTATATTCTGAGCATGCCAGAGCTTACTTTCGGGGATGTCCTAATTTCGGGGTCACTGGGTACATGTTGCAGGCTAAACCCTTCATCAGGCTCAGTTAAATTCTATGACCCTGGCTGGAAAATGATGTGGAAGCTGAAGACGGAAAAAAACAAAACAACGCCCACATTGCCTATTGAAGTCTTTTGATCAAGCCATGATCTGTAATGTCGAGAATCGGATGGCTAAACTTTCAAACAAATAATGCCATTCCTCTACAGCTGCTTTGAAGGCAAGAAGTTGTCGACCTCCTTTGTAGTAATTCTTCCCTTGCAGGTATGAATTAAGTGAGCAGGAAGATGCAACACAGATCGGACTGGATGCAAGAGACATCAAACAGCAACAAGGGTCAAATAGGCTGAGGAACAGATAGGAATCAGAATCAGAAACATTTTATTCGGCAAGCATGACTGGGTTGTGGCCGGAATTGGGTTTGGCACATTGCATGGCTCAGAGTAGAGGTAGGAATGGTAAAACAAGGCACAGTGGACAGTAGGAATAGTACAAGAAAAGCACAGTAATAGTACGATAAAGCACAGTAACAATAGTGCAACAATAGTACACTAGTACATCAACCATAGTGCAACAAAGCACAGTAAAAATACAAAATGAAAACTTAGAGGACCCGAGGTGGGGCTGCAAGTCAGAAAAAGATCAATGCTACCTGATCCGGGGGTTGGCTGGGCGGATCAGGTAGCCGCCATCTCCGCCACTTCGTTCGCCTGCAATCTTCCAATTTCACTTTTGTGACCCCTGGGGTCATGACGCTGGAAGAAGCTGCTCTCAGAGCATTGTGCAGGGAGGCGGGAGAGCGGTTGTGAAGAGACAGAGCTGCCCAATGGCAGCTTTGTAAAGCCTGCAGGAACGCCCCAGTGGGTGTTTTGAACAGGGAATCACTCTCCACCCATTACCCTCTGGAATAGCGGCAATCATTGTCGCTAATTTCGAGGGCTAAAGCAGGGGGGGGGGGGTTGGGGGAGTGTGGTGGGTGGAGAGAGAGCGGCGTGGGCGGGACACAGAGGCATGCCTCTGTATCCCATCTGCCCCCCTTTTCACTGCCTCGAAAGCAGTATTTCACTTGACAGTCTATCCATATCGCAACCTTAGGGAGAGGCATTGAGAGAGTTCAAGAGTTTGACTGTAGAGCGGAAAAAGGCAGTGATAGAAGGAAACACTTGTAAGCAACTTTCACTGAGCTGATTAAAACTAAAAGCTAATATGCTGGCAAAACATGCACCTAAATACTTTTCTGAGGTTTGAGGCCTGCCTTAGTGTTCAGGGTGTAACGCTGACTTGATGAACATGTTGAATGTCATGACATGGGCACTCATTGTGTTTCTCACCAAAATAATGTATTTTACAGTGGGGTTTGGAAGAAGCAGTTCCGTTTTAGGAAAAAGCCTGCTTAGACTCTGTCTCCGTAGCTGCAGATTTCTGTGTCTTCTGGGCTGTCAAAACACCCTTTTCCAGGAGAGGTAATAGCCAGGCAAGCTTAAACTCTACCTTCTCTCTCTCCTCATTAGTTCCACTTCCTGGCGTTGCTTTTGATCCAAGGCTCCGGCTCGGCTGCCGGTGGGTTAGCTGCTGCTAATTAGAGCTGACACTTTGATGCCTGGGCTGTCACTCCAGCAGCTGGAGAGCTGTCACATGTCCACACCTGTCTGAGTCCAGGTTAAACTGCGGATCGCTGGGAGAGGTGTTACAGGGTCCCTACACTCACAAGTTATATTTCAGTGTTTGGTGGATGCTGGTTCATTATATCACCTGGCTGTTTCTGCAGCCTGATAGGCTCTGGTGGCGAGATCTCTGCATTTTTGGCTTCCATGGTCTAAACACCTGTTGCCAACATTACGAAGGTTTTCCCCTGGATTGGTGGGTTTTTGGAAGAGGAGGCAGAGCTAAGAAATGTGGGAAATCTTACTGTTAAGGTAAAGAGTAGAGAAACCGAGAGCCCAATATAGTGTAGTATGTTAAGCATAAATGAAGTAAAGGTTATCGTGAGAAAATTATACTCACAAACATGGGTTACCACACAGGCAACCACTGTATAGGCAGGTGAGGAGATTAGACCTGTCCTCACTCAGGGATAAGAAGTCGCTCTCTGTAGATGCGAAAGGGGGTAGATCACCCCTCCACCAGGGGTGGACACGGTATAGCAGTAGGAGAACAGAGGCGCCAGCAGGATAAAAGTGGATAAAAACTTTAAAATTTGCTGGGAGGAAGTGGTGGACTTACCTCCATAAAGAGGTACATGGACTTACCTCCATGTAACGCCTTCACTGAGGCGTTACACCTGCTATTGCTGAAATTCTGTCTTGTCCCCATTTTTATTGCCTGATGAAGCGGGCTGGGCCTGCGAAACGCGTTGCACTGTTTTGGGGTACTAATTAATAAATGTGACTACTATTCAGACAGTCTTTCGTGTCTGCTTTATGGAGGTAAGTCCACCACTTCCTCCCAGCAAATTTTAAAGTTTTTATCCACTTTTATCCGGCTGGCGCCTCTGTTCTCCTACTGCCTTACTGTTAAGGTGGCCATACATTTATAGAATATGTTGCTGTCACAATAGGTAGTAAAAAACTGACAGACTTGACAGATGTTGGACTGGTCCATCTCCTCATGGTAGATTCTCAGTATTTACCTTTATTTCCTTTAGAGATGGAACCCTTGCCTTACAGCGCTGGGTCCCTGGTTTAAATACCAGCCAGCTCATTATCTGCAAGGAGTTTGTATGTTCTGCCTGTGTGGGTTTCCTCCGGGGACTCTGGTTTCCCCCCACATACCAAAAACATACAGATGAGTTAATTGACTTCCCCCTAAAATTGGCCCTAGTCTACAATAGACATGGCTATGGTATCGACTAGACTGTGAGCCCCTCCGAGGGACAGTTAGTGACAAGACAATATACTCTGTAAAGCACTGCGGAAGATGTCAGCGATATATACGGTAAATACTAAATAATAATTCTTTATAAAAAGCACTCCCTGAAAAGGATCTATACAAATATGTTATCCATCTGGTCTGCACATTCTTTTGGCAACTGGACTGAGAAACTGTAGTTCAGTAAGTTCTTTTGTAAATAAATACTGTAACTAAGAATCCCCCATGAGAAGATGGATTAGTCCAAAAACTGTATAAAATATTTTTACTGCCTGTTGTGACAGCGGCATAAAAAAATAATTCATAATGCATTTTGCCCTGGGGAAATGTTCAATTCTATGTGTCTATTTTAGTTGTCTATGGTTGACCGTTTAAGGTGACCACACATTACTCGATTTACGACATTGATATCCTGTCGATTTGATCATAATGATCGAATCTGGCAGAGATTGATGCCACAACATGGTTGCCTGATCGCTTTATGTCTGAAACGATCAAACCGGCATGCTCGAAAGATCTTGCCATGAGGAGATGGACCAGTCCAACATCTGTCAAGTCTGTCAGTTTTTTTTACTACCTATTGTGACAGCAACATTGGTTGGTTGGTTGGTTGGGTGCGCGGACGGCGATG
Organism: Hyperolius riggenbachi; assembly: GCF_040937935.1. Taxonomy (NCBI): domain Eukaryota; kingdom Metazoa; phylum Chordata; class Amphibia; order Anura; family Hyperoliidae; genus Hyperolius; species Hyperolius riggenbachi. Next base: position 33,717,547 of record NC_090654.1, read on the forward strand.
ATGTTTGATATTCTGACGATTGATGGACCCTCGGCTATCCCTACCCTTCCAAATCATGTGTTTCTCCCTGGGGCCGTGGTGGGTGGAAGCAGCTCACCTATCCTCCGCACATTCTCTTCTCTCCATTGCCACCGGGGGCGCCTGTACACTGTTACCCCGTCTCATACACTGATGTCACATACAACAGGTGGGGTCGCTAGGTACGGGCGTCCCCGGTGGCAATGGAGAGAAGTCACTAGAGGAGGTGTGGAGGGGAAAGGTGAGCTGCTTCTTCGCTCATCATGTGCCCATGTACTGATGTCACATACAAGAGGTGGGGTCACTAGGTACAGGCGCCCCCGGTGGCAATGGAGAGAAGTCACTAGAGGAGGTGTGGAGGGGAAAGGTGAGCTGCTTCTTCGCTCATCATGTGCCCATGTACTGATGTCACATACAAGAGGTGGGGTCACTAGGTACAGGCGCCCCCGGTGGCAATGGAGAGAAGTCACTAGAGGAGGTGTGGAGGGGAAAGGTCAGCTGCTTCCTGGGATGGTGGATATACATGACATGAGGGGAATATACATCATGAGAGGTTGGGCCTGACATGTGGCGGTGCTGGGTAAACTTCCAATAGATTTAACCTCCCTGGCGATATTGACGGTTATACACGTCAATACAAAACATGCTGTGAACGGTATTGATGTGCACTGCATACACGCAATACTCACCTGCACTGTATACTAGACCCTTGCTTGACACATTTTGGCAAGTTACAGGAAAAAAAAAGTTATGAAAAATAATTGGATCACTTTTTGCACAGAAATCCTGTTGAAATCTGTTGCAAATTGCTGTGCAGTGTGTGGGCAGGTTATAGATCCCTCTCTAGTCAGATTCCATCAGAGAGGGGTCTATCTGATGGTCGATCTGGTGGCCATCGACTGCTGATCTCTGTTGAGGTCATCGCTAGCTGATCAGAGAAGGAACAATCGGCCTTGTATGTCAGTCCATAATAGACCCATGTTTGGCCAGTTTGACTTCCCAAACCGAGACAGCTATCAGTGCTCTAGAAAGTCACAGGTAATGCCAATCCAAGCTAAATGTCATAAGTGCAATAGGAGGGAAAGAGATGCATTGTGCAGCTCTCTAGCTTAGCAGAAATGTTTGCCTGGAAATTGTTCTGACATGTTGGCAGGAATAAATCCTTTGTGAGAGATGAATAGCTCACATAATACGAAAGCACCTGACACCATCACAATTATGTGTCTGGTCAGTGGATTGTGTCATAGAAGCCAAGTTTCCCTTCTTCCTTCAGACTGATCTCCCCCGAAGTCTCGTCCAGCACAAAGTCTTCTCTCAGCACCTGGCAGCACACACGGCTCCTTATAGAAAGAAAGTATTTTTTTATTCAAAAGGAACTATAACCAAGGATTGAACTTCATCCCAATCAGTAGCTGATACTGCTTTTTACCTTGAGAAATCTTTACAGTTTCTCAAATAGATCAATGGGGGGGGGGGGGGGGGGGGGGGGGTCTCTGTGTGGCTATTGGGTTGAAACCCCTCCCACAGTATGATGTCATGTCCTGATCCTGACAGTTTTCAATTTTGTATTTCCAGTTTTTAACTGTGTAGAAGTTTCTTGATTGGATGATACTGAATAAGTAATCGTAAAGAGAATCAGTACAAAAGTCATCCAACTCAGTTTATGAAACCTCCGACTCCAATTACCCAAAATTGCTCCGACTCCATAGCCCTCCCAAACAACACCCGTATCTACCAAATGTGTAACTTCTGGCCAAAGCCCGGAAATACTGGGTCTCCACCTGAATTTGGACCTAAAGCATGAGGGTTCAGTCTTTGCGGCCTTCCTGAAGTGCTCAAAATTCCATTTAGCATTGTCACCTGCTCGGTATACCGGTCACCATCACATTCAATTTTTTGGTTGGTGCTGGCACTGCCGCTCGGGTCTACCGCATGCAGGGCCCGTTCTAGATGTGTGTGTTTGTAATGCTGGACCGGAGAGGTGGCGCATCGGGCTGTTCATTGCAGGCACTGGTACTATGCTTACCCCTCTCTGCCTGGCATCATGCTGATCCTCTGCCCCTAATACTTTTAGCCATACACCCTGAACAAGCATGCAGATCAGGTGCTCTTACTGAAGTCTGGCTAGATTAGCCACATGCGTGTTTCAAGTATGCGATTCAGACACTACTGCAGCCTTAGATAAGCAGGATTGCCAGGCAACTGGTAGGGAAATAAATGTGGCAGCCCCCATATATTCTCACTTGGGGTTTCCTCATAGTAGATTCTAAGTATTTAACCTTTATTTATTACCTTTAGGGCCTATTCACACTAGAGCGTTTTGCCGCGATTTTGGCAAAACGCTCAAACGCTAGCGTTTTTAAAAAGCGCTAGTGTAATAAAAAAAAAATGGGCCCGTTGTTACTTGGGCAATTTGCGGTAATCGCCTCATATCGCCCAAAATCGCGAAACACAAACTGTCGCCTGCACCATTTTCAGCCGATTTCCCGGCGATCGCGTTTCAGGGCTATAGAAGCGCTAAACGCGATCGTGGAAAAATCGCTGCAGTGTTCAGTGATTTTTCCGTGTGAAATCGCAAAAAGATCACTCCTGCAAAACGTAGGCAAAAATCGTCAGTGTTTTGCAAACACAAGTGTGAATGGGCCCTCCGAGATGGAACTCTCGCCTTGCAGCACTGGGTCCCTGGTTCGAATCCCAGCCAGGTCATCATCTGCAAGAGGTTTGGAGGAGGTGCAGGAGTACTTTTATGGCCCATTCTCATTCATGCGATTAGTGTGTTTACCGCAAATTGCCGGCGATCGCTAGAGCTTTTTAAAGCGCTAGCACAATGTTAACTAAATGGCAGCTATCTCACTGCCACGATCGGCGGCAATTAGCGGTGATCGCCAAACGTGCTACATGCAGCATTTTATCACAATTTTAGAGCGATTGCGATTACAATGCTAAAAAAGCGAGTGTACAGTGATTTTTACACATTGATGGGGTAAAAATCGCCAGCGTTTATCGTTAGCGTTTTGCGTTTGCAAGTGTGAATGGGCCCTAAGACAAGAAAAAGTAACTTTCAGCACTAGAAGCCTTTAATTAGTTACATTTTTGGGAGCAGAGTACATATTTGCAGACACAGCGATTGGTTCGTGTCATGTGGCGGTTGTACACCTGTGGCTTGCGTTCTGCGGTTCCCTGATGGGACACTGTGCCGCCCTGCACAGCCCCCCTGCTCATTATCGTCGGCAGGCTCTGCGTTTCTCTAATCTTTTATTCATGCGCCGCGGCGGGTCGTTAGCGAGGCCGCGCTCCTCTCTTGTGAGGCGTTCTCCGCGCACGGCGGCCTGTGAAGTGCGCTCCTTATACCTGCTCGCGCTCGCCGTACTCTCTGGGGGGAGGTTATGCTAATCCCACCTCAGCGCTGTTACCGGCACTTGTGACAGAATCGCTGATGGAAATTACTGCTTCGCAAACGGGAAGTGAAAATAAACACTCGATGGAAAAGCAGGCGGGATAAAAACTAAGACCAGCAATTTTTCCTTCAAGAAGTTTTCTTTTTAGCTCGGTAACACTACTTATGTTACAATCCGACTGTTATATTTCCAGCTGTTTCATTGATTAGTGTAGTGTGTATGTGTGGTGTGTATATGTGTGTGTGTGCTCCGGAGAACTTAAAGAGGAACTTTAACCACGGATTGAACTTCATCCCAATCAGTAGCGGATACCTCCTTTCCCATGTGAAATCTTTCCCTTTTCTCGAATAGATCACCAGGGGGGGGTTTGTATGGCTGATATAGGAGTGAAACCCCTCCCACCGTGTGATGTCATGACCACGGTCCTGACAATTTACTGACTGTGATCCTCATTGCATTGTGGGAAATAACAGCTTTTTCCAACTGCCAAGCAAGCAATATCTCCCTTTGTGCATAGAACTCTCAGTAACCAACATTCCGTACAGATCACCTGGCAGAACTACAGATGTCAACACCAGTGATACATTTCAGAATGTAAATCAGGGAGAGGAAAGATTTTACAATGGGGCAAACACTGACTAAATCTATAAATGAATATTGTAAAAAAAAAAAAAAAAAAAGCAATTTTGTTTATTTTCACTACAGTTCCTCTTTAAAGTAGAACTTAACCAAATGTAACATATTTAGTCAGTGTTTGCCCATTGTAAAATCTTTTCTCTCCCTGATTTACACTTGAGTTACATTAGTATAAAGACAATCAGGTATACATGTTGGATTAAGAGATGGCATAGAGATATACATAGGTACAGGATAGAGCTCTGATGTTCTGATGTACAAATATTGGAAAACATCATAAGAGATTGAGTAAACCTCAATAGTGTAGAGGGAGGGAGGGGGGCTCATGATGGGGAAACATTACACACACACACACACACACACACACACACACACACACACACGTACACACACGTGTGCACACACACACACACACGTACACACACGTACACACACGTACACACACACACACGTACACACACGTACACACACACACACACACACACGTACACACACACACACACGTACACACGTACACACACACACGTACACACGTACACACGTTAGGTATAGAGGAACCATAACGTGGAGTGACCCAAGGCCAAAACAAAAAGATGAAAGCCCTGATTTACACTCTAACATTGACCACTGTTGGCAGGTGCATCTCTACGAAATGTTGGTTTGCTGTGTGTAGGTATTATAGAGAAGTATTTAGCAAGGAGCTAAATTGCCCCGGAGTCTGCGGAGGGCAAAGGCTGTGTTGGGGAGTAACTCACCTAAGCTGCTGCCTCTCTTCCAAATCGCTTTGTGCTGCATTCCATCTTCTTGCACTTGTATAAACCAGAACTTCCACTCTGAAGGCAGAAGTGCAAGAAGATGGGAAGTAGCATGGATCGCATCGGTTGGCAGCTTAGGTGAGTTAGCCCCTGCATACATAGCCCGTGCCTTCCACACACTCTGGGATGATTTTGCTTTTAGCAAAAGCATTCTTGCTCGTTCTTATTTGTGTGTTTTGAATTCAGCAGTTTGGGGGGAGGGGGTTCTGGAAGCATGAAATTAAAGTGGTATTAAACTCAGAATTTCCTCTTGGTTCTAAAAGATTTACAGCATAAAATCTACTACCACAAAAAAAATTGAAGCAGAACAGCATTCAAACAGTTAAGCACTTTGTTCTTCAATGGAAAGCACCTTAAAGAACAAGCGACACCCATGCTAACCTAGAAATAAAAAACACATATATAAGTAGATAAATACTACCTCTACTTACATAACAGATGTATTGTGCTATCCACATAATGATTCCTGTGAATTTTATAAAGGAAAAGCAAAAAATCCTATTCTAGGCAGTGGCCATCTTGCCAAGCTAATGCTGACATCATATCCTCCCTGACTCTTGTTTTCCCCCCTCCCTTCTCTTGCTCATTGTGTATTCATTAGCTGCCCTCCTCCCAGAGTCTTCAGACACTCCCACCATATTATAGATAAAAAGAACCCCCAGCATGCAACTGAGTGGCAATGGCTATTAAAGGGCCAGTGCTCCTAATGTATGTGATAACCCCACACCATAACAGCAGAAAAAGTTTTGAAAGTTTTGAATGCAGGATTAGCATCTTTATCACTTAATACACTCAGACCAGTTGCTGTTGAAATTTGATTTTTATGGTGACTTTACTGCTTTAAAGAAAGAGGACCTCCATACAAAAAAAAGCGCTGCTGTAATAAAAGGCTGTATTTACCTCCGGAGTCTTGTCCGATGAAGCCACCCCGAAGACCCTGCATCACTCCACTTCTGCCGCTTGGCCCCGCCTCACCTCTCTCCTCCGAGAAAAACGCCAAGCTTTTTACTGCATTAAATTGGCAGGTGTTTTTTTTTCTCAGAGGAGAAAGGGGAGGCGGGGCCAAGCGGCAGAAATGTAGTGATGCGGGGTCTTCGGGGTGGCTTTGCGGGACAAGATTCCAGAGATAAATATAACTTTTCATTACAGCAGCGCTGACGGATTTTTATTTTTTGTATGGAGGTCCTATTTAAGCTTCTGGTTACATCCAAAGAGGTGATTACATTATCTTGTATTTATATTGCTTTGTCAGCCACGATTAGTAAACATTAGCAGCAGTGCTGACACTGAACTGCACACATTGCAGAACCAGAGAGAGCTGAGAAGTGATCACTGGCTGCATTATAATATATAAATACAGCAGCTATGCAATAAAATGCAATGGCAGCTTTCGGAGCAGATTAACTGTACTTTGGAATCTTGTAATTTGTAAACAAACAATATTACTTGTGCACAAAAGCAAATATAATAGTATGGGCAATAAAAAGTAGAAAAACACATTTTTATTGAATTGTTTGTCAGAGTTTTATCACATTTTAAGTTAAGGCAATGGAAAAGGAGTAAAGAGTTTAGGTTTAGGCCTTAGGAGAGAATTAGGTAACGGGTTAGATATCAGGAAGGGGATTTAGAATGAGAAGGATCAGTTGTGGTTCGGAGAGCCCTTTTAGCTGGGCGTCCTCAAGTCTGTTGACCAAACACAATGTTGTAACTGCAGATTCCTTGTCTGACGCAAATGGAGAAACATTTTGGCAGTTTAATTACCGAGCAGTCAGATAGTAAATGTATATCAGTGCTTCCTATGAATATATTATGAGGCTGCGTGTGCCAGCATCACAGATCAGAAGCAAAGCAAGCCACACTCTCGTTTTACGCCTTTCCAGATCGATTTGTGTCTAAACGTTACAACTTCATCCTCTCAGTTCAATTCACACCTCAAACTGTCTAATTGTGAGAGCTAGCTGAACGTCTGGTTATTATTGCCATCTGCGCCCCCTCTATGGCGATGGCTTCTCTTCCTGTCCCACTTCCTGGCCCAATAGTCATGTGACCTCCGCTGGGATGGCATGCAGCCAATGTGCAATCAAGGCATTTCTTACCTCCCAATTGTAATGCCTTAATATGCATGATGATTGGTTGAAATATGAACTGTAACCAAGAATTGAACTTCATCCCAATCAGTAGCTGATACCCCCTTTCCCCTGAGAAATCTATTCCTTTTCTCAAACGGATCATCAGGGGGCGCTGTATGGCTGATATTGGGCTCGATTCACAAAGATTTTGCACCTGTTTACTCTGTTTACACCTGATCTGTGTTAAAATTTTAAGCTCCCAAAGAGCAAAAATGTAATTCAAATAAGGTAAGAAAAGAAGTTAATCAGGAACAACTTACTTTGAGTAATGATTTTGCTTGTAAATGTGCTGAAAGGTTATTTTTTTTTATCAATTAGGTGATCAATAAGTAATGTATGAGAAGTGTTGTGAATAGAGCACATTGTGGTGAGACCCCTCCCACAGTGTGATGTCAGGACCATATGTATATCTATTAAAAAAACAAAAACCTTTTAGCCTATCACATTGTTAGGGGGTGTGGTTATAAATAATGGCTGTTGGTGCTGTCTTTTTTTTTTTCACATCTGCCAGTAGTAAAGATGACATGCAGGCTCATTGTGGATCAAACAATATGAACAAATTACATGGCAAATATAAATCTTTTCTATTTTTTAACTTCTCACTTTGGAATGTATTGATTGATTATTTTTTTTTACCCTTTTTGCTGAAGTTCCCCTTTAAAGCCTGTGAGGCTGTCATTTCCATCTTGCATCGTTATCGGTTTTCCTGTGACCTCTGGGATGACCTTTATCCCACGCTGCGTGGCTTTTATGTGGGTGCTGCGTTCGCTGCCAGAGATCAGTGACAGGATTTGACCGCGACCTACAGAGGCTTTGTATTCCTGGCCCTAATTGGGAAGCGGAGCGCGGCGCTTGTAATCTTCTGCCGCTGACGTTCCCCGCTGCGTGGGCGCCCCAATCAAAGCCTAGCTCCGCCTCTTTCCTTAACAATGGTCTCCACTTAGATAGAAACATTTCTGCATGTAGGTCGCTGGTGGGGCCTACTCAGTGATATCCCACCATACATCTTATCCAGGCCTGCGCTGCTAAGGATGGATTTCCAACACTTGATTTGTTCTGTGCTGCATACTTGCATAAGACAAGACAAATAACATTTATATCGCGCTTTTCTCCTGGCAGACTCAAAGCGCCAGAGCAGCAGCCACTAGGGCGCGCTCTATAGGCAGTAGCAGTGTTAGGGAATTTTGCCCAAGGTCTCTTACTGAATAGGTGCTGACTTACTGAACAGGCAGAGCCGAGATTCGAACCCTGGTCTCCTGCGTCAGAGGCAGATCCTTTAACAATTACACTATCCAGCCACCCCAGCCAATACATTGCTGTATTGTTGCACATGGAGCAGTGGAGTAGTGGCAGGTATTGGCTCCTTGCAGCTCTTATGTCTCGGATTCCAATTTCAGGCACAATATGAACTGTTAGTGACACCGAAGCAAAAAAAAGCTTATAATGAATTGTATCTGTAGTATGGATAATGAATAGAACATTAGCAGCAAAGAAAAGTCTCTCATATATTTTTATTTTCAGTTACATAACTTTTTTATAACGTTGCATTATTCTGTCATATTTGCAGTTAATAAACTACACTCCGTATTTGAATCTATAAAACAAAGCAGAAATAATGACCTTTTAAACAGACAGTACTGCAGTAAAACCTTATCCTGAAGCTGTGTGCTTCGGAAAACAGCACTGTCCTAGACCCAAGTTGGGGCTGAAAGCCCAGAGAATCTCTTTTGCATAGAGAACTCTTTCTGTTGTGGAAACAATATAAGAATACTTTCCTTGCTTCTAATGCTCGCCTAGCTGTACTACACATACAATTCATTACCGGTATATCATAAGTTTATTTTCATTTCAGATTCCCTTTAGCAGTTTTTATGCTCAGTTCAGGGTCGAATGTTGATCTTCTTTGGAGGGAGTGAAGGGATGACAACAACATGGCAAATGATGGAGCATGATGGGTAAAGAGAACAGTGGGGGACATTTATCAAGAGAGTCTGAGACAAAATATTAGTAGGTTTTTAGAAATCCGTGCAAAACTGTCTCAGACATCTTAAGAAATCACTAAATAGTGCAGATTCCTTCCTAAACTGTTAGGAAAAGGAGGAGTTAAGAAGGTCTCTCAGGCAGTGCAGCGTGTAAGGGAAATTACTGTTGCTGAGGTAACCAACACACCTGCTGTCAGCAGGCTTTGAGTGAAGGGGGAGGAGCCCTTCACAAATCACATCTAGCCTGCACTGCTGCACTACTTGGAGAACTGCTATGAAGCGCTTCTTAATCTGCAGCAGTTTAGGAATGGATTTGCCCTTTTCTTAACTGTAGTGCAGCTCTAGAAATCCACGCTAAACTGCCGCTATTATGTAGGATTTGAGAAGTTTCTTACTATCATTCAGAACAGCTCCTCTGCTGGTTAGAACAGTTTTAGAAGAAAAAACTGTCAGTGCTTTGATAAATCTGGCCCAGTGACTCATACAAGAGGATCTGGCAGTCCAGATTTCTCATCATTGCAGTGGAGCCATCATATATCTGCTAGATTTGAAGTCGTCACGGTCTTTGGCAGAGAACCATGTAGATTATTAATATGGTAGGATTAGAATGTGAGCTCCTCTGAGGACAGTCAGTGACATGACTATGAAGAAGAACTGAGGCGCCAGAAGAATAAAAACAGGCTTTAAAATTGTTGAAAAAAATTGCTTAGGAGGCAGTGGTGGACTTACCTCCTATAAGCAGACACTAGAAACTGTCAATTAATGAAACAAATAATTTATTGGCATAGTCCACAATAGGTAGCAACCATATGACTATGGTAAGATTATATTGTGAGCTCCTCTGAGGACAGTCGGTGACATGCCTATGTACTCTGTAATGTGCTGCAGAAGATGTCAGTGCTATATAAATACATAATAATAATACGGTAGGACAGTAGACTATGACTATGGTAGGAGTAGAGTGTGAGCTCCTCTGAGGACAGTCAGTGACATGACTATGTACTCTGTGAGCAGCTCCTCACTTCCGTATATGATTTCCTCTTGTGCCAACATGAGGAAGACTGAGAGAGGCATTTTACATTCGCAGGAAGAGTCATTTTCGTGATATGGTAACATTGGCGTATCTTATTGGTTTATGACAGATCTTTTTGAGAGGCGTTCTCTGGAAATTCGGTGATAATTGAGTTATCAGCAGAGGACTTGATGCATCAGCCAACCTCATGCTGGCAACAATTACACATCCGCTTCCTTGCGATTATTTTTCCACTCCACCTGTCATATAATTATATTTTTTGTCAAATTTTGTCTTGTCTCCGTGTTCCTCCTCAGGTCCTCTGACATCTCATTTGTAATCTGTCATCTCTGGTCCTCTTTCCCCCTCGGTCTCATGTTGAGGCCTCTGACAGCCGTGATCTCGCTGAATCTCTGAGCCTGGCATCTTTCCTGCCCCTGGCTGAACCTCTGAGGGGGTTGTTTATAAGTGGCTGACTGGTAAATTTGGCCAGTATTCACTTTTCATTTGCTGCCCAGTCATTCACTACGATTCCTGCTTTATACAGAGTTTCCGTTTGCTGAGAACTCCTCCAGTGACTGAAACATGTTGTAATGGCAGCAGACAATGTACAAGACACAGAACGTTTATATTGCGCTTTTCTCCTGGCGGACTCAAAGCGCCAGAGCTGCAGCCACTAGGATGCACTCTATAGGCAGTAGCTGTGTTAGAGAGTCTGGCCCAAGGTCTCCTAATGAATAGGGGCAGGCTGACTTACCAGGAAGGCATTTGATGATTGCTAAGGCTTCCCCCTCACCAGTAATGTCCCTCTTCTCTTCCCGTAGTGTTACCGTGACCTGGCTCTGGTCAGCAGAGATGGGATGAACATCGTCCTCAACAAAATCAACCAGCTGCTGATGGAGAAGTACCTGAAGCTGCAGGACACCTGCCGGACGCAGGTAAGTGGTCTCGCCTGACTGCCCTGCACAATTTTTCTTCTCACCCATAGGGTATAACTGCAACCTATTATTCCCTGGACATATACAGTGGGAAATCATCTTGACGTATTGGTTTCTTTTTACCTATGTCACCCTGGTGATTGCCCAGTTTTTATTACTAGTTTTTATTTTTTATATTTTTATCTCATTTTATCTTATTTTTAATGTTTTTGCAGACACCTGAAAAATGTTTTCACTGCAGTGAGTGTGATTGCGAGGAGTGTATGTTGGTGTGTTACGCTGTCACCTTTCATAATTGATTGGGATTGGTCCGCTAACTGCTGATTTGATGTGTATACCTTATTGCTACTATGGAAACGTTGATTATCGAAACGATGAGCATATGCAATGTTGTTTTATTTTGACAATTGTATGTTAATCTTTAAATTACAATAGGAACACTATATACAGTATAATCTCTGATTATTTATTAGCCTCTCATGCAGGAACTGTATACAGTCAATAAGTGTATCATTACCTAAGCGTAGTTTCAAACTTTTTTTTTATTCTGCAATCTTTTAACGAAAGGCAAATCAAATTTTGGGATGCATTGAAAGGGAAATAAAAACTCGAGATGCTAGCATAATATTGCCCCTGTTTAACTCTCTAGTAAGGCCACATCTGCGATATGAAATTCAGTTCTTGGCACCACATTACAGGAAAGATATTGCAGTTTTAACCACTTTGCATCCAGACCTTGTTTCCCACCTATGGACCAGTTTTGACAGTTTAGCTATGTCCCTATTTAATCAGAAATAACTTTATCCCTACTTATGACACAGAAATGAAAAATATATTTTGTTTTTTTTTCAAGACAATCTAGGCTTTCATTGAATGCCATTTTTTCCCTCAAACAATTTTGTTTTCTATAAATTTTAATGGGAAAACAATGGAAAAAAATAGAAAAAAACACATTCTTTCTCGGTTTTACCTATTCCAGTTTAAAAATAAAAAGTGCTACTGTAGATAAAAAAACACATTTTGTTTGGCTATTCTTACCGCTTATCACAAAACTTAGATTATGTTCCTGTCACAATTTATGGCGAAGATATTTGATTCTGAAATAATGCTAAAATGTGTGTTTTTCACTATGAACTGAGAAAATAATTAGTAAAACCTATATTCCCGTTCACCAATTAGTGCTGCACAGGGGCGTCGCTAGCCCTGTTTTAGGGGGGCACGTGCCCCCAATCTTTCCTGGGGTGCCACGGATCTCCCGGCCGCCGCTGCCCCCTCTGTCAGCGGCTCCCTCCAGCCGCCGCCGCCGCGTCTCAGACCTCAGGATCAGGCGGCGAGCCGGCGACCAATCGTGCGGGCGCTAGGACCCAGCGCCCGCACTGATATGCGGAAGTGACATCACTTCCGCATATCGAGCGGGTGCGTCCAGCGCCCGCTCGTACATCTGGTCGGGTCGCCGCTGATCCTGAGGTCTGCTGAGAGGTAGGGGGGGGGGGGGGAGCGGCGGCGGCTAGAGAGGGGGCCTCCCTGTCACTCACTCACTCACTCACTCACTAAAGGGGCTCCCTGGCACGCACTCACTCCCTAAAGGGGCTCCCTGTCACTCACTCACTCACTCCCTAAAGGGGCTCCCTGGCACGCACTCACTCCCTAAAGGGGCTCCCTGGCACTCACTCCCTAAAGGGGCTCCCTGGCACGCACTCACTCACTAAAGGGGCTCCCTGTCACTCACTCACTCCCTAAAGGGGCTCCCTGGCACTCACTCACTCCCTAAAGGGGCTCCCTGGCACTCACTCACTCCCTAAAGGGGCTCCCTGTCACTCACTCACTCCCTAAAGGGGCTCCCTGGCACTCACTCACTCCCTAAAGGGGCTCCCTGGCACTCACTCACTCCCTAAAGGGGCTCCCTGTCACTCACTCACTCCCTAAAGGGGCTCCCTGTCACTCACTCACTCCCTAAAGGGGCTCCCTGTCACTCACTCACTCCCTAAAGGGGCTCCCTGGCACGCACTCACTCCCTAAAGGGGCTCCCTGGCACTCACTCACTCCCTAAAGGGGCTCCCCTGGCACTCACTCACTCCCTAAAGGGGCTCCCCTGGCACTCACTCACTCCCTAAAGGGGCTCCCCTGGCACGCACCCACTCCCTAAAGGGGCTCCCTGGCACGCACCCACTCCCTAAAGGGGCTCCCTGGCACGCACTCACTAAAGGGGCTCCCTGGCACGCACTCACTAAAGGGGCTCCCTGGCACGCACTCACTCACTAAAGGGGCTCCCTGGCACTCACTCACTCCCTAAAGGGCCTCCCTGTCACTCACTCACTCCCTAAAGGGGCTCCCTGTCACTCACTCACTCCCTAAAGGGGCTCCCTGTCACTCACTCACTGCCTAAAGGGGCTCCCTGTCACTCACTCACTGCCTAAAGGGGCTCCCTGTCACTCACTCACTGCCTAAAGGGGCTCCCTGTCACTCACTCACTGCCTAAAGGGGCTTCCTGTCACTCACTCACTGCCTAAAGGGGCTCCCTGGCACTCACTCACTGCCTAAAGGGGCTCCCTGGCACTCACTCACTGCCTAAAGGGGCTCCCTGGCACTCACTCACTGCCTAAAGGGGCTTCCTGGCACTCACTCACTGCCTAAAGGGGCTTCCTGGCACTCACTCACTGCCTAAAGGGGCTTCCTGGCACTCACTCACTGCCTAAAGGGGCTCCCTGGCACTCACTCACTACCTAAAGGTGCTCCCTGTCACTCACTATCGGGGTCCCTGTCACTCACTACCTAACTGGAGGCGCCTGTCACTCACTAGCTAACCTGGGGGTCCCTGTCACTCACTACCTAACTTGGGGGGGCTACCATATTAAGGGGGCATTCTGCCTATTTATGTGAAATGCTGTCTATTTATGTGCCTCATGACTGCTGAATGTGTCTTGTTGGGAGCCTTATGATTTGTTGGGGGCCTCATGATTGCTGAATTTGTCTTGTTGGGGGCCTCATGATTTGTTGGGGGCCTCATGATTGCTGAATTTGTCTTGTTGGGGTCCTCATGATTGCTGAATTTGTCTTGTTGGGGGCCTCATGATTTGTTGGAGGCCTCATGATTGCTGAATTTGTCTTGTTGGGGGCCTCCTGATTTGTTGGGGGCCTCATGATTGCTGAATATGTCTTGTTGGGGGTCACATGATTGCTAACTGCGAGACTATGGGAAAAGCTGAATCCTTATCATATGAGACAATAGCATTAAACCTACTTTTTTAGCGTTTTAAAACAGAAAATAAAACTGGGAGGTTCTAAAAAATTGAATACATTTTTCAGGAGTAGGATGGATGAAATTGTTTATCTTCACAGTTTATTTTCAACTTGGATTTTCCATAATGTTCATGTATGAGTTAAAACGTTTGTACAGTATTTAGTTTAAATTGCTGTTGCCACTTTGCGATAGATACCGGTAAGTGACTTTTGGATTGCAGTTTGGGCACTCGGCCTCCAAAAGGTTCGCCACCACTGTCCTAATCTGATGTCCCACCATTGCTAGGTTCATGTAAATTTGTCTCCACCCGTTACCACACCTATATTCTGGTCCATGGCCCACCCATTTTTTGGTGCGGCGCGATAAGCACGCCACACAACGTGATCGTCATATTTTTGGCACGCTAGCTGCAGTGTGCTGAATTCTGCTGCCTACAGTATGTACAGTATACGCTGTTCTCTAGTGCTTGCACTGTGTGCTGATTTACCTCCAGTGTGTACAGTGTAAGGTGTTACTCTGTGCCTTTATTGATTGTAAACCAGCTGTATTGTATGCTGATCCCTGCTACTTTCAGTATGTACAGTATTAGCTGTAAAGCCTGGTACACACATACAATTTTGATTAGCCAATTTTAGCTCTGTTCATAAAATTCATTGTCTGTTGGCCCACTTACTGCACGGGGGTGGGAAATTGGGGGTCAGTGATTGACCAATCAAAATTGTATGTGCGTATACATCTTTGATCTATGCCTATACTGATTGTAAATGATCGAAATAAAGGACAGGGGGCTCCGTCCAATATTTCGATGGGCAGGCCCGTTATCCGTAGCTTACACAGCTGCTAAGTTCATGTACATTTGGCCCCACCCATGGCCACGCCCACTCACCGCATGGCCACGCCCATGTACGCGCGCCGCATGTACCTCCCCTCCTGGTGCCCACAGGTGCCACTGATCTCCAGGGACCCTAGAAACGCCCCTGAGTGCTGCATCAGATAGTGCCAGAAATGTGCACAGGAGCAAGCCCAGTCCTGCACAGCACTGCTTCTGCTACAAGACGTATATCTACTGACTCGTGGCTTAGATGAAGTCACAGAGGACGTAGATATACTGCAGTGGTGAATAAAGTGATTAAAGCAGGTGCAAAAACGAGCAACAAAATTGATACGAGGGATGGAAGGTCTCACTTACCAGGAAAGGTTAGATAAACTGGGCTTATTCAGTCTGGAGAAAAGACGCCTTAGAGGAGATCTAATTAACATGTATAAATACATCACATGGCAATATAAAAGCTTGGCGGATGAGCTTTTTGTCCTTAGGCTTTTGCACAGGACTAGGGGACATGATCTGCTCACGGAGGAAAACGTTTTAGCCATTTATTTAGGAAAGAATTCTTCACAGTAAGAGCAATTAAAATGTAGAATGCATTGCCACAGGAAGTAGTTATGGCCATCCGGAGTCGGGAAGGATTTTTTTTTCCTTTTGAGGCTAAATGGACCATGCCTTGTAAGGGGTTTGTCACCTTCCTCTGGATCAACAGGGATATGTGAGGGAGCAGGCTGATGATGTACTTTATTTGCTGTCTGGACTCGATGGACTTGTCTTTTTCAACCCAAATAACGATGTAACAATTGGGGAGGGGCACCCCCATGCCTCAAACTAGCTGCTGACCAGACAGAAATGACTATGAGGTGCAGTACCACTATTACATTTTTTGGACTTTACTGCCCTCTTTAATGTGAATGTCATAGACATGCTTTTGTGTAGCAAGAGAGGAGGCAGGAGCACTTCAATGGTGCATTACCCCTTTAATAGATAAATAACCGCTTCAATATGCACTTACATTTGTTATGCAGTAACAAGAGCGTGTCAAGCCGCCAGCGGGTCCTCTCTCTGCTCCTAAGCTTGGCGAGAGCTACAGGAGCAATGTGCGTGTGGAAGGATGAGCGGTGGGTGGAGTCTGGTCACGTGCGGGCTGTATGACGTCATTACATGTTTCGGCATTAACCACTCCTTCTTCAGGACCTGAAGAAGGCGTGGTTAAGGCCGAAACGCCTAGTGACGTCAGACGGTCTGCAGGTGTCCAGGCTCCGCCCACTGCTCGTCCTTCCACCCGCTTGTTACTGCATAACAGATGTAAGTGCATATTGAAGCGTTTATTTATCTATTAAAGGGGTAATGCACCATTGGAGCGCTCCTGTCTTGTTTCATACAGCTAACTGGCACCACCCAGTATTCAGGGCAGCATCTAGGAGCTTTTGTGTAGGCCTGTTAGTCCCGGGCCAGAGTTTGCGCTTGTGTGATTACATCTGATGGGGTGTGTTGGCTTGTGTTTGCAGCTGATCTGGCTGGTGCGAGAACTGGTGAAGAGCAGCGTGCTCGGAGCAGATGGCGTCTGCATGACCTTCATGAAACAGATCGCTGGTGAGTTATTCATGTGCAGATCCAGCCAAAGCTGTCTGTTACTTTTATGTCTACTGTTTAAAGGTTCAAATGTCCTCGTCAAGCTTTCTATTCCTGTCCGAGAGATCCCTCTTGCTTCCTGTCAACAGTGAGACTACAGGAAGTGAGAGGAAATCTCCGCAACAGGGGCATAAACAGCTGTAAATCTGACAGATGTTCCATGTCTTCCCCACTCTTTCAAAAATGGGAAAAAAAGAACATCATCCCAATCAGTAGCTGATACCCCCTTTCCCTCGAGAAATCTTTACCTTTTCTCCAATAGGTCATAAGGGGGGTCTGTGTGGATGATATTTGGTGAAACCCCTCCCACAATGCTATGTCAGGACCATGGTCCTGACAGTTTGCGGTCTGGGAACCTCATTGCATTGTGGGAAATAACAGCTTTTTTCCAACAGTCAAGCAAGCAGCATCTCCCTCTGTGCATAGAATTCTCAGTAATGAACATTCTGTACAGATCACCTGGCAGAACGAAAGATGTCACCACTAGTGGTAAGGGCCCGTTTCCATTACCCGCAGTGCGATGCAGCTACATAGACGCATCACACCGCGGCTGTACTATAACCAATGGTTTCCATTGTGGGCTGGTTATGTGGTGCAGAGCAATCCAAGAATCTTTAGCATGCTGTAAATTCTTGCACGGCCGCATCCGCACGAATCCATGTCCATCTCCTCCATTCACTCCGCGCGAAGTGCCCATTAAAGCCTATGGGACTTAGCGCGCGCATAGGACTTTGCGTGCGTAAAAACTTTGCGCACAAAACTTTGTGCGCGATCTGATTAAGAAATCCGGCGCTAACCTACTTAGCACCCTGGTTAGCACGTCTAAAGACTTTAGACCTGCTAAGTAGGTTAGCACTGCTTTGTGAATCAAGCCCATAGTGTCCTTATCTTATCCAAAATAGGAAGCTTTTGTTTAAAATGTGAAAAAAAAAAAAGGAAGCTTTTGGTTATTTGCCTACTGTGAAAAACTCATTACTGTAGCTTAAAGGGACTCCGAGCAGTGCAGAAACTATGGAAAGATGCACATCATTTTAAAGCTCTCTTTCTCCTCTTTCCAATGATATATAAACCGCCACCCTACGCCTTTTAGTTTTCGCTATTTTCGCGATTGAAATTGCCGCGGCCGCGATTTCGATCGCGAAAATAGAGAAAACTAAAAGGCGTAGGGCAACGAAGTAGGTGTCTTCAGAAAGAGGAGAAAGAGAGCTTTAAAATGATATCCATCAAGCCATAGTTATATTGTATTACACAGGACGACACTTTCCCCAGTGTCAGCAGCGCCATTCTGCTGAATGCAGCTGCTGACTTTGACAAAAAGTCACCCTGTGTAATACAATATAACTATGGCTTGATGGATATCATTTTAAAGCTCTCTTTCTCCTCTTTCTAAAGACACCTACTTCGTTGCCCTACGCCTTTTAGTTTTCTCTATTTTCGCGATCGAAATCGCGGCCGCGGCAATTTCAATCGCGAAAATAGCGAAAACTAAAAGGCGTAGGGTGGCGGTTTATATATCATTGGAAAGAGGAGAAAGAGAGCTTTAAAATGATGTGCATCTTTCCATAGTTTCTGCACTGCTCGGAGTCCCTTTAAAAAAAAAACAAAGCGAAAGACTTCCCACAATGCAGCTGGCACTGCACACTTCCTGCATTTAGGAAAAGCCACCCAGAAGGGGGGGTTACATATATTCTTGGTGTACTGAGTATTTTTTGAGATTTTTTTTTTTATTTTTGAATGTTACAACCCCCTTTAAAGGCCCCAGGATAGGCATTTTTCCATTAGTCATCCTGGCTTCGGCATAGGAAGTGCTTCTTATGTCATGAAGTTTGCTGCACTGATGTGTGCGCTCTGCTTCTTTCTGAAGATGAGATATTGCTGTGTATGGGCCCCCCTGTGTACCCTGACATGGGATGCTTGACACGAACTCAGACACGGCTGCAGAGTCGGTTTTACTGCCTCTACATATCTGATGCTGAGAGACGATGTAATCCCGCACCTGCCACCAGAGAGCTGCTGGCACCAGCGATAATCATGTAAAATGTAATTACTAAGCTTGCTGTAATCTCAGTAAAATGACTTTGTCTGTTTCCCTCTCACCTCTTCTCACATCACCGACTCCCAGGTGGCGACATCTCTGCCAAGAATATATGGCTGGCTGAAAGTGTGCTGGATATCCTCATGGATCAGAGGTAGGTGGTCTACCTAAATGTATCCTGTTCCTTCAGCAGTGACTTCTGATTGCACCAATACATGAGGTACACCGGGGCCTTGTCCTCGGTGATGTCACTGCTCTCTAGTGAGTGGACAGGCTGCATTCTCAGTGATGTCACTGCTCTCTAGTGAGTGGACAGGCTGCATTCTCAGTGATGTCACTGGTCTCTAGTGAATGGATAGGCTGTATTCTCAGTGATGGCACTGGTCTCTAGTGAATGGATAGGCTGCATTCTCAGTGATGTCACTGGTCTGTAGCGAATGGATAGGCTGCATTCGCAGTGATGTCACTGGTCTCTAGTGAATGCATAGGCTGCATTCTCAGTGATGTCACTGGTCTCTAGTGATTGGATAGGCTGCATTCTCAGTTATGTCACTGGTCTCTAGTGAATTGATGGGCTGCATTCTCAGTGATGTCACTGGTCTCTAGTGTATATATAGGCTGCATTCTCAGTTATGTCACTGGGCTCTAGTGAATGGATAGGCTGCATTCTCAGTGATGTCACTGGTCTCTAGTGAATGGATAGGCTGCATTCTCAGTGATGTCACTGGTCTCTAGTGAATGGATAGGCTGCATTCTCAGTGATGTCACTGGTCTCTAGTGGATATATAGGCTGCATTCTCAGTGATGTCACTGGTCTCTAGTGAATGGATAGGCTGCATTCTCAGTGATGTCACTGGTCTCTAGTGAATGGATAGGCTGCATTCTCAGTGATGTCACTGGTCTCTAGTGGATATATAGGCTGCATTCTCAGTGATGTCACTGGTCTGTATTGAATGGATAGGCTGCATTCTCAGTGATGTCACTGGTCTCTAGTGTATATATAGGCTGCATTCTCAGTTATGTCACTGGTCTCTAGTGAATGGATAGGCTGCATTCTCAGTGATGTCACTGGTCTCTAGTGAATGGATAGGCTGCATTCTCAGTGATGTCACTGGTCTCTAGTGGATATATAGGCTGCATTCTCAGTGATGTCACTGGTCTCTAGTGAATGGATAGGCTGCATTCTCAGTGATGTCACTGGTCTCTAGTGAATGGATAGGCTGCATTCTCAGTGATGTCACTGGTCTCTAGTGGATATATAGGCTGCATTCTCAGTGATGTCACTGGTCTGTATTGAATGGATAGGCTGCATTCTCAGTGATGTCACTGGTCTCTAGTGGATATATAGGCTGCATTCTCAGTGATGGCACTGGTCTCTAGTGGATGGATAGGCTGCATTCTCAGTGATGTCACTGGTCTCTAGTGAATTAATAGGCTGCATTCTCAGTGATGTCACTGGTCTCTAGTGTATATATAGGCTGCATTCTCAGTTATGTCACTGGTCTCTAGTGAATGGATAGGCTGCATTCTCAGTGATGTCACTGGTCTCTAGTGAATGGATAGGCTGCATTCTCAGTGATGTCACTGGTCTCTAGTGGATATATAGGCTGCATTCTCAGTGATGTCACTGGTCTCTAGTGAATGGATAGGCTGCATTCTCAGTGATGTCACTGGTCTCTAGTGAATGGATAGGCTGCATTCTCAGTGATGTCACTGGTCTCTAGTGGATATATAGGCTGCATTCTCAGTGATGTCACTGGTCTGTATTGAATGGATAGGCTGCATTCTCAGTGATGTCACTGGTCTCTAGTGGATATATAGGCTGCATCCTCAGTGATGTCACTGGTCTCTAGTGAATGGATAGGCTGCATTCTCAGTGATGTCACTGGTCTCTAGTGGATATATAGGCTGCATTCTCAGTGATGGCACTGGTCTCTAGTGGATGGATAGGCTGCATTCTCAGTGATGTCACTGGTCTCTAGTGAATGGATAGGCTGCATTCTCATTGGTGTCACTGGTCCCTAGTGAATGGATAGGCTGCATTCTCAGTGATGTCACTGGTCTCTAGTGGATGGATAGGCTGCATTCTCAGTGATGTCACTGGTCTCTAGTGGATGGATAGGCTGCATTCTCAGTGATGTCACTGGTCTCTAGTGAATGGATAGGCTGCATTCTCATTGGTGTCACTGGTCTCTAGTAAATGGATAGGCTGCATGCTCAGTGATGTCACTGGTCTCTAGTGGATATATAGGCTGCATTCTCAGTGATGGCACTGGTCTGTAGTGGATGGATAGGCTGCACTCTCAGTGATGTCACTGGTCTCTAGTGGATATATAGGCTGCATTCTCAGTGATGGCACTGGTCTGTAGTGGATGGATAGGCTGCATTCTCACTGATGTCACTGGTCTCTAGTGAATGGATAGGCTGCACTCTCAGTGATGTCACTGGTCTCTAGTGGATATATAGGCTGCATTCTCAGTGATGTCACTGGTCTCTAGTGAATGGATAGGCTGCATTCTCAGTGATGTCACTGGTCTGTAGTGAATAAATAGGCTGCATTATCAGTGATGTCACTGATCTGTAGTGAATGGATAGGCTGCATTCTCAGTGATATCACTGGTCTGTAGTGAATAAATTGGCTGCATTCTCAGTGATGTCACTGGTCTGTAGTGAATAAATAGGCTGCATTCTCAGTGATGTCACTGGTCTCTAGTGAATGGATAGGCTGCATTCTCAGTGATATCACTGGTCTGTAGTGAATAAATTGGCTGCATTCTCAGTGATGTCACTGGTCTGTAGTGAATAAATAGGCTGCATTATCAGTGATGTCACTGATCTGTAGTGAATGGATAGGCTGCATTCTCAGTGATGGCACTGGTCTCTAGTGCAGTGTTTCCCAACCGCTGTTCCGCGGCACACTAGTGTGCCGCGGAACGTTGCCTGGTGTGCCGTGCTCTTATCCCCCCTCCCGCCCGTCCCTGCGGCCGCCGCTGTTATTACCTTAGCAGCGGCCGCTCTCCCCTCTCCAGACCATGTATATGCTAGCAGCGTATCTCCGGCTGCTCTGTGTGATGCACTGATGCGGAAGGAGGCAGGGCTCGGTTACCATAGTAACGGCGATACATATCGCCGTTACAGGAAGCCGCTGCCCTCCTTTCTTCCGCATCAGTGCATCACACAGAGCAGCCGGAGATACGCTGCTTGAATATACACGCGCCGGAGAGGGGAGAGCGGCCGCTGTTAACAAGGTAATAACAGCGGCGGCCGCGGGGACGGGCGGGAGGCACTAAACTGGCTATACTGGGGCACTATTCTGGGGTACTATACTGGCTATCCTGGGGCACTAAACTGGCTATACTGGGGCACTATTCTAGCTATACTGGGGCACTATTCTGGCTATACCGGGGCACTATACTAGCTATACTGGGGGGCTATACTGGGGCACTATACTGGCTATACTGGGGCACTATACTGGGGCACTAAACTGGCTATACTGGGGCACTATTCTGGGGCACTATACTAGCTATACTGGGGCACAATACTGGCTATACTGGGGGGGCTATACTGGGGTACTATACTGGCTATACTGGGGCACTATACTGGCTATACTGGGGCACTATACTAGCTATACTGGGGCACTATACTAGCTATACTGGGGGGCTATACTGGGGCACTATACTGGCTATACTGGGGCACTATACTGGGGCACTAAACTGGCTATACTGGGGCACTATTCTGGGGCACTATACTAGCTATACTGGGGCACAATACTGGCTATACTGGGGGGCTATACTGGCTATACTGGGGCACTATACTGGCTATACTGGGGCACTATACTGAGGCAACTAAACTCCCTACACTGGGGCAACTATGCCAGCTATGCAGCCGCACCCCAGCCCCCCCCCCCCCCCCCCCCCCATAGCGGCACTGTCCACTAGGTCGCGCAAACAACCGGGGGCCGCATCGCCCCCACCGCGCGCGCGCCGTTCCCCGGAGAAAAATTTGGTCAGACAGTGTTCCCCGGGCTGGAAAAGGTTGGGAAACACTGCTCTAGTGAATGGACAAGTCCAATAAATCAAAACACAAAAGTGCAACATACATCTACAAGCAGAGCTCTCAGTATACGATCTACAAGCTTAGTAATCGGTGTGCTCAGGTGTTAGCCCTTTTAGAAAAAACTGAGGCTTTTGCAGATAAAAAAAAGATCTTTAAAAACTTGATAACATGACCTGAGGCAGCATAGTTGAAAGATCTGGTAGTTGACCCTCTGTATAGGTCTATGGCTGCTGCCTAGAATGCGTCATCCTACTGATCAGACTGCAAGGGGGCGGGGCACAGACTGAGAAGCTTGCGGCCCATCTCAGTGACAGTCCATGCTACAAGAAGTATCTGTGCTTCTGACCAAGTATTTTAAAAGTGAAGTATTTGACATCAGCTAATCAGAAAGTTTCTACGTACATCAAAACTAAACTCGGCCACCAAGTGCCTACACCAGGGGCCCTCAAAGTGGGTGCTGCGGCACTCTGATGTGCTTCGAGCACCTGCCAGGCGTGCCTTGCCACTCATCCCCATCCATTGTGCACTGCCATCAGGTAATGCAACAGCACATTGATATACAACGGTTGGACCCTATGGAGGGGCAATGCTGTCTTGACTACTTAAAGCGGACCCAAACCAAACATTTTTTTAAATAAAAAATAATTTAGTTGCACCACTCTGACACATACAAAGATAAATAAACACTCCTTCAAGCCTATGAGCATTTCAGTGCATGCTTTTTACCCTTCTCTTTTCATAACTAGGGTTATACTGGGGGGCAGCCATTAGCAATTCCTCCATTGCCGGACACCATCTATTCCACCAGTTTGCCGGATTATTTGCCGGCAATATGACAGGAAGGGAGGGGTTCCTTCAATAAATGTAAAATATTTTATATTTGTCATCATGCAGCTGAAAAAGGGCTGCTATTTATTATTATAATTTAGAAAATAGCTTTTATTTCTGAAATCTTGTATTTTTAATTTGGTTCCACTTTAAAGAGGGAATGTGGCCTAATGATGCTGTTATGACCTTTAATAGGCAGCACCTCCCCCTCCTAATTAGGTGGCACCCCCCCTTAGTAGCTAGTGATTAGCTACGGGTGGGGGAAGGGGTATGGGGTTGCCATCTAATTGGGAGGGGTGGGGTGCTGTTATGGTGTAATGGACATTTTTAAAATGGAGGACGGAGAATTCCATTGATCACACCGCTCTGAAAAAAAGCTTGACGGTCCTCCAGCAGACAAACAGGACGCAGGACAGGAGAAAGGGAGTAGACTACATAGGAGGTAAGTATGACCTGTGTATGGTTATTTTGACTTTTTATTTTCAGTTCAGGTTCTCTTTAAGATCCCAATAAACTTTCTGTGTGTTTGTGACTCTGTCCAGCGGTGGAGACAAATCGTTGAGTGCGGTCTGTGTTTAGTCAGGCTATAAAAGGGAAAGGATTGTGAATGCCTGTCAATGGGCAGCTCTTAATCACACCGCTCTGAAAAAAAGCTTGACGGTCCTCCTTGGTCACCCTGCCCGTCCCGATCCGTCTGCCCACCGGCCTCTCGGACCTGAAATCCGAATGTCCTAGTTTCAGCTCCACGTTTCTCTATATTAGCATTCTGGTAATATGCTACACAATGTATCATTCGCCATTGCCCTGCTACTATAAACAATTTCCTGCAAGCTGAAAGATTAAAGGTACCCATAGACCTGACGATTATGGGCAGATTCCTGATGGTTTGCACCACGCTCCGTCGTTTGCACAGTGTGCGCCACCCATATACCTACATTACCCCAATCACCATGCGTTAAAGGGAACCTTAACTGTAAGAGAAAAAAAAAAAGTTTTACTTACCTGGGGCATCTACTGGCCCCCTGCAGCCATCCTGTGCCCTCGCAGTCACTCATGGCTCCTCTGGTCCCCCGCTGCCAGCTAGTTTGGTTTTTGCCGACTGGGAGTCGGCCGGCCGCCATGCTTAAGTTTTTACGCATCCCTGCTGGTGCAGGAAGCTATCGCAGACATCAACAAGTACATTTAGGCGTTACAGGTGTAATGCGTAAAATGTTACGCATTACACCCGTAACACTTAAAAATGTACATGTTAATGTCTGTGATAGCTTCCTGCACCAGCAGGGATGCGTAAAAACGTACACATGGCGGCCGGCCGACTCCCAGTCGGAAAAAAACAAACTAGCTGGCAGCGGGGGACCAGAGGGGCCATGAGTGACTGCGAGGGCACAGGATGGCTGCAGGGGGCTGGTAGATGCCCCAGGTAAGTAAAACTCATTTTTTGTTTACAGTTATGGTTCCCTTTAAAGAGAGACTGAAGGGAAATGTAAAACAAAAATGATACTTACCCAGTAGAGAGAAGGCTCTGGGTCCTATAGAGCCTTCCCGTTCTTTTCCCGGTCCCTGCGTTCCCCCACAGGCTCCCCCGTTAGCAGACCCATGGGTTGTAGACTGCTCTCTTTTGGGTTGGGCTGACTTCAGCAGTCTTCGGAAGCACTCAAGCTTCCGAAGGGGGGCCAATCCGTACCGTGCACATGCGAGCCCTCTCACGTGCGCAGTACAGAGCCACCTGTCTTCAGAAGCCCGAGTGCTTCCGAAGACTGCACGGTTAGCGCTCTCGTCTTGCAGCGCTGGGTCCCTGGATCGAATCCCAGCCTGCATGGAGTTTGTATGTTCTCCCCATGTTTGTGTGGGTTTTCTCCGGGTGCTCAGATTTCCTCCCACATGCCAAAAACCTACAGATATGTTAATTGGCTTCCCCCAAAATCGGCCCTAGACTACAATACATGCACTACACTATACATACATATTATTATTATTATTATTTATTGTATTTATAAAGGGCCAACATATTACGCAGCGCTGAACATTAATTTAGGTTACAGACAATATTTAGGGGTACAGCAATATGACAATACAAGAATACATGCAAACCAGATCACACAGCACAGTATGAGTACCATGTAATTCTTAGTCAGTCACTGGATGGAGCATGGAGATTAGGCAAGTTAGGTTCACTCAGATGCATAGCATGGGTTCACAGTAATGGAGGTGCATGATCAGGTAGGACACAAAAGGAGGAGGACCCTGCCCAAAGGCTTACAATCTAGAGGGAGAGGTAAGGACACGAACGGTAGGGGACCAGAGTTCAGCTGTAGGTTTAGAGCACTTGTGAGGGGTAGTAGGCCAGAGTGAAAAGGTGAGTTTTGAGGGCTTTCTTGAAGATGTTGAAGGAGGGGGCTGCCCTAATGGGTGGAGGTAGGGAGTTCCATAGTGTTGGAGCAGCTCTTGAGAAGTCCTGGAGGCGCGCATGGGACTGGGTGATGCGGGGGGCGGTTAGGCGAAGTTCATTGGAAGAGCGGAGTGAGCGGCTAGGTGTTTACCTCTGAGTAAGATCGGAAATGTAGGTTGGACAGGTTTTGTGGACAGATTTGTAGGTCAGACACAGTATCTTGAATCTGATTCTGGACTGGATAGGAAGCCAGTGGAGGGATTCTAGGAGGGGATCTGCTGTGGTGGAGCGATGGGAGCAGTGGATAATTCTGGCTGCTGCATTCATGATGGACTGCAGTGGGGCTGTTCGGGTCATAGGGAGACCAGACAGCAGGGCATTGCAGTAGTCAAGGCGGGAAATTATGAGGGCATGGATGAGGAGTTTGGTGGTGGCAGTGGTCAGGAAAGGGCGAATCTTACAGATGTTACGAAGGTGGAAGTTGCAGGACGTACATAGACATATAACTATGGTAGGGACTATATTGTGAGCCCCTCTGAGGGACAGCTAAGTGACAAGACTATATACTCTGTACAGTGCTGCGTAATATGTCAGTGCTATATAAATACTTAAATAAATATAAGACCCAGAGCCTTCCCTCTCCTTTGAATTTTACCTTCTGATTCACTTTAAAGGAGACCTGAGGTGAAAATAAACGAATGAAATGAACAATTGTATCTATTCGCCTTTTCCTAAAAATGAATTTTTAAGATTTTGCACAGTTTTATTTTTGTATTTAAATCTACTTTTTAAGTGTTTACTGTTTAATTGTTTTTGCTGGCAAATATGCCAATTTTGCAAGTATGCCAGAGCTAGCAAGGCCAGAGTGCTAACCACTACCAGGGCAGTGCAAAAATTATCCCACTCCAACGACTCAGTTTATGAAACCTCCTACTCAGGGTACCCAAAGCTGCTCCGACTCCACAGCCCTGTCCACTCTGCCTCTGTGCCGTCCAATGATGCATGTTAAGTCGGCTGGTGATCGCGCATATTGTCGCCTCCGGGAAGTACCGTTCTCTCATATGTCTTTCCTCGCCTCCTCAGGTTTATTGGATTGTTTGTTCGGAAGGGGTGCTCAAGACGGTTTCCATAATTTTGTTTTATCAAGAAATTCAGACAGCCCAAAAATAGCAATAAAAAGTTTCCAAAAATAGCTGTGAAGAATAGCGTTCAGAGTCCTCGCTCCACATTCCACCCGATCCCAGCGCTGTTAAAGGAGCACTAACATGCAAAAACGAAAAAACAAGCCTACATTCATACATACAACACATATAAGACGTACATTTGTCCCACAGTAAAACGCACCATGAATTAGAATACATTTTCTATGGCCCTATGACAGCAGGTATTCATCTAACCGCTCTAAACCTTTTACCAGCTGGTTAAAGTGAACCTCCGGACTAAAAATCTACTCAGCAGAACTGAAAAGGCTTGGTGTTTCTGTAACAGTTTCACAGCATCAGAAATTTGTTTTTCTTACCAAAGCATCATTTTTAGCTGCGTTTTTAGCTAAGCTCCACCCATCAAAGAAAAAAAGCCCGGGCTTTTTTTCCCTGATGCTGTGCAGAGCATGATGGGATTTCCTATGTTATTCACGTTGCCTAGCAACTGGGAGAGGTGCTCAGGACACAGGACAGTTGGAACTGTGTCTCATGCTCCCTGTCACCTCCTTTCAACCAAAAAGATGACTGCTATCATGAAATCAAATGTTTTCCTGTTCTTTTAAAACAGTGTGGGTAAGAGAATTTATTACCTATCTATTTTAATTAGCATAACTAATGTAACTTAATGACAGTATGTTTGTTTAGGCTGGAGTCCCTCTTTAAGGAGAATCTGTTGTGAAAAAAATAATGTACTAAATAAATGTAATTATTTTTTTTAACTAAATCAATTTATAGATTTAGTCAGTGTTTGCGCATTGTAAAATCTTTCCTTTCCCTGATTTACATTCTGAAATGTATCACTGGTGGTGACATCTTTAGTTCTGTCAGGTGATCTGTGCGGAATGTTCGTTACTGAGAGTTCTATGCACAGAGGAAGATGCTGCTCGCTTGGCAGTTGCAATTTTTTTACAATATTCATTTATAGATTATTTAGTCAGTGTTTGTCCTTCCTCTCCCTGATTCTAAGGGCCGGCTCACATGGGCTTCTGCCCGGTTTCCAACAGCATCTTGTTCGGCGGAGCTTTTTTTTTTTTTTTTTTTCGGTGACGGCGACTCGATCGGCACTTTTCATTCTTGCAGGGAGATGCAAA
>NC_090654.1:34050777-34125861 GCF_040937935.1 Hyperolius riggenbachi
CTTAGGCAAGTCTCCCTAACACTGCTACTGCCTATAGAGCGCGTCCTAGTGGCTGCTGCTCTGGCGCTTTGAGTCCATCAGGAGAAAAGTGTGATATAAGCGTGGTCTTTGTCTTTATATAATAAATATATACTGCCTCAGCCATTTACTTTGTAAGTTATAATAATTTACCTGGCTGATCCTACAGTAATGGATTGGCAGTGCTGGAAGGAGGAAGTCGAGCTCACCAAGGGCATTGAGGCTTTCCCCCTTCCTTCCCACAGAAGTGATGTGTCAGCTGTTCTCTTGCTACTCTCAGAGCAGGATCATCCACCAGGCAATCTAGGCAGATGCTTTTAGGCCTAGTGGGTGTCAAAGGGCTCACCTGCCACCTTCTCTGACCTCTCCCCACTATAGCTTACCAAAATCATCACAAGAGGGTGCCAAATCTACTACCTTGACTACGTCCCCATTACATCTCAATCGTTCCCTGGGTACTCTGGTATCAATTCGAAAGAACCACATACCTACGGTAGGTGGACGATGGTGCAGGATCCCTAGGCAATAGTAAATCCACAATCTAAAGGAGGGATCCGCACACAGACTTGCTGGAACGTCATGAAAAATGTATTGCCCCGTCACACACAAGAAATACATGTGACCATGTAACCAAGGAATGTTTCGGGGCCAATATGGACCTTTTGTCAAGGCATGGGACAGACAAACATGTAGACCAACATTGTGCAAACTGTACAATAAATAGCCTCAAAACTGGAAATCACAGACCCACTCAGCAACAAGCTCCACCCATAACAGGCGGGAAAGCCAAATAAAAAATTAGAAAAGCGTTAGTGCTGTCAGTTTAAATGTATTGGTGTTGGTACACATCACTGAACTGCAATGAGGGGAGACGTTACAGTTGAGTGATATGTACCAAAACATTTAAAGTGACAGCACTAACGGGAGCATTTTGGACTCCTTAAGAAACTGGAGTGTAACAAAGGTACTCGCAAGCCAACATAAAAATCAGCTCAAAAATGCTTCTAGCATCTCACCTGCGTCTGGAGCTCATGTCCACCGGCTCATCATTGATGTTCTCCTTGCCGTGTCTCCCCATTGGCCGGGTGTCCACGTGTGGCCGCAGGTTCCCGTTCATCTTTTCATCGTACAGTTTCAGCCCGTCCTGTTTGGTGGAGTGTTCGTGAGGCAGTTCCAGGCCAGGCAGGTCCTTCCGCTTTAGAAGAGCCAACATCTTCAGCCTCTCCATGGCCTCGTGTCCCTCCATCTTCAGCTGCTTGGCCAGAACATCCTCACGATCATCAGGCTGCTCAAGGCCCCTCTTCAGGAGGTTGAGGCGAAGAGCTTCTTCCGTCACTCTGTCCATCCTAAAGACAAATAAACCATGTCAGTAATCAAGGTTTTAACAAATCACCCCAAGAAGATGGTCACAAAGCAAATCTGGAAATGCATAATTCTGTGCCAATTTAACAAACACAGACAAACACAGAACATTTATATTGCGCTTTTCTCCTGGCGGACTCAAAGCGCCAGAGCTGCAGCCACTAGGACGCGCTCTATAGGCGGCAGCAGTGTTAGGGAGACTGGCCCAAGGTCTCCTACTGAATAGGTGCTGGCTTACTGAACAGGCAGAGCCGAGATTCGAACCCTGGTCTCCTGTGTCAGAGGCAGAGCCCTTAACCATTACTGCATTCAGCCACTAGTTTTCAGATACCAACCCCAGGTATCTCAGATCTGCAAACTTTTGTCCTCCTCTAGTATTAGTTCCTTGTTTAATGTATACAAGATTTCTCACATGCTTCACCACTCCTCTGGAATCTCCTTCCACAAAACATTAGTCACTCTCTAACCTTTGAAATCTTTAAATGCTTCCTCAAAACTCATTTTTTCTACCCATACCCATATAAACCATACTTAAGCCATCCCCCCTTTGGTCAAGTAGTACTCCTTACTAGATAAGCTAAAAACACACTGCCTGTAAATATGCCTATTATATCCTACCCCACCTTCTCCCCTCCCCCCATTCCTTTAGATTGAAAGCCAACATGGGCAGGGCTCTCTCTCACCAGTTTGTGACTTGCAATGTTATTTATTGTATTCATCATGTTACATTTGTCACTGTAATTACCAATTCTGTATTATGTACCCCATGTTGCTTTCTTACTTTGTACAGCACCATGGAATATGTTGGTGCCCTATAAATCAATAATAAGAATAAAATAATAATAACCCCAGTTCTGAATACCAGGTAGTCTTACAATGTTTCTTGACCTTTATCATTGCATTATAAAAAAAAAACAAAAAAAAAACACCAAACTCCAAAGGCTGCAGTGAATTTTTGCAACAAAAAGGGGAAGAAAACAAGAACAAGCACTGAGATCTATAATGTGGCTGGATAGTATCAGAACGGGATCAGACAGTGCTGGGATCTATAATGTAGAGAGGTGACTGGATATTATTATCAGGACAGCATCAGACAGTGCTGGGATCTATAATGTAAAGAGGTGACTGGATATTATCAGGACAGGATCAGGCAGGGCTGGGATCTATAATGTAGAGAGGTGACTGGATATTATTATCGGGACAGGATCAGACAGCGCTGGGATCTATAATGTAGAGAGGTGACTGTATATTATCAGGATGGGATCAGATAGTGCTGGGATCTATTGCTGGATACACACCAAGCGTTTCCACGTCGAATGCGTCCGTCGATACACGTTGGTTCGATTATTTCCGAGCATTTCCGAACGCATTTCGATGATTTTTAGGTCGATTGCCATGTAAAGTATGGCAAATCGACCTAATGATCCATCGACGCTTGAATCGGACATGTCGGAAATAATCGAATCGATGCGTATCGACGGACGCATCGAACACGGAAACGCATGGTGTGTATCCAGCATATAATGTAGAGAGGTGACTGGATGTTATTATCAGGGCAGGATCAGGCAGGGCTGGGATCTATAATGTAGAGAGGTGACTGGATGTTATTATCAGGACAGGATCAGGCAGGGCTGGGATCTATAATGTAGAGAGGTGGCTGGATTTTGTCAGGACAGGATCAGGCAGCGCTGGGATCTATAATGTAGAGAGGTGACTAGATATTATCAGGACAGGATCAGGCAGGGCTGGGATCTATAATGTAGAGAGGTGACTGGATGTTATTATCAGGACAGGATCAGGCAGGGCTGGGATCTATAATGTAGAGAGGCGATTGGATATTATCAGGACGGAATCAGACAACGCTGGGATCTATAATGTAAAGAGGTGACTGGATATTATCAGGACAGGATCAGGCAGGGCTGGGATCTATAATGTAGAGAGGTGACTAGATATTATCAGGACAGGATCAGGCAGGGCTGAGATCTATAATGTAGAGAGGTGACTGGATATTATCAGAATGGGATGAGACAGCGCTGGGATCTATAATGTAGAGAGGTGACTAGATATTATCAGGACAGGATCAGGCAGGGCTGGGATCTATAATGTAGATAGGTGACTGGATGTTATTATCAGGGCAGGATCAGGCAGGGCTGGGATCTATAATGTAGAGAGGCGATTGGATATTATCAGGACGGAATCAGACAACGCTGGGATCTATAATGTAAAGAGGTGACTGGATATTATCAGGATGGGATCAGGCAGGGCTGGGATCTATAATGTAGAGAGGTGGCTGGATATTATCAGGATGGGATCAGGCAGGGCTGGGATCTATAATGTAGAAAGGTGACTGGATGTTATCAGGACAGGATCAGACAGGGCTGGGATCTATAATGTAGAGAGGTGACTGGATATTATCAGGACAGGATCAGGCAGGGCTGGGATCTATAATGTAAAGAGGTGCCTGGATATTATCAGGACGGGATCAGACAGCGCTGGGATCTATAATGTAGAGAGGTGGCTGGATATTGTCAGGATGGGATCAGACAGTGCTGGGATCTATAATGTAGAGAGGTGACTGGATATTATCAGGACGGGATCAGACAGTGCTGGGATCCATAATGTAGAGGTGACTGGATATTATCAGGACAGGATCAGACAGTGCTGGGATCTTTAATGTAGATTAGTGAATGGATATTATCAGGATGGGATCAGACAGTGCTGGGACCTATAATGTAGAGAGGTGACTGGATATTATCAGGACAAGATCAGGCAGGGCTGGGATCTATAATGTAGAGAGGTGACTGGATATTATCAGGACAGGATCAGGCAGGGCTGGGATCTATAATGTAGAGAGGTGACTGGATATTATAAGGATGGGATCAGACAGTGCTGGGATCTATAATATAGAGAGGTGACTGGATATTATCAGGACAGGATCAGGCAGGGCGGGGATCTATAATGTAGAGAGGTGACTGGATATTATCAGGACGGGATCAGGCAGGGCTAGGATCTATAATGTAGAGAGGTGGCTGGATATTGTCAGGACAGGATCAGACAGCGCTGGGATCTATAATGTAGATTAGTGAATGGATATTATCAGGATGGGATCAGACAGTGCTGGGATCTATAATGTAGAGAGGTGACTGGATATTATCAGGGCAGGATCAGACAGCGCTGGGATCTATAATGTAGAGAGGTGATTGGATATTATTATCAGGACGGGATCAGACAGCACTGGGATCTATAATGTAGAGAGGTGACTGAATATTATCAGGATGGGATCAGACAGTGCTGGGATCTATAATGTAGAGAGGTGACTGGATATTATCAGGACAGGATCAGGCAGGGCTGGGATCTATAATGTAGAGAGGTGAACTGGATATTATCAGGACAGGATCAGGCAGGGCTGGGATCTATAATGTAGAGAGGTGAACTGGATATTATCAGGACAGGATCAGGCAGGGCTGGGATCTATAATGTAGAGAGGTGAACTGGATATTATCAGGACAGGATCAGGCAGGGCTGGGATCTATAATGTAGAGAGGTGGCTGGATATTATCAGGACAGGATCAGGCAGGGCTGGGATCTATAATGTAGAGAGGTGAACTGGATATTATCAGGACAGGATCAGGCAGGGCTGGGATCTATAATGTAGAGAGGTAACCAGATATTATTATCAGGATTGGATCAGGCAGGGCTGGGATCTATAATGTAGAGAGGTGGCTGGATATTATCAGGACAGGATCAGGCAGGGCGGGGATCTATAATGTAGAGAGGTGACTGGATGTTATTATCAGGATTGGATCAGGCAGGGCTGGGATCTATAATGTAGAGAGGTGGCTGGATATTATCAGGACAGGATCAGGCAGTGCTGGGATCTATAATGTAGAGAGGTGGCTGGATATTATCAGGACAGGATCAGGCAGGGCTGGGATCTATAATGTAGAGAGGTGGCTGGATATTATTAGGACGGGATCAGGCAGGGCTGGGATCTATAATGTAGAGATTTGACTGGATATTATGATTAGGGCAATCAATGATATAAAAAGAATTACTATTACAGAATATGGTAAAGAAGGTCTTCACACAATATAGATGACTGAGATCTAAGTTTACAACTTTGGACTTCTGCAGACAAAGTTTGCAGACAGAAGAAATAAAAATAAAAATAAAATGACAATTGGTGACAACGGGAGCTCAGAAATGCCCTCCATTCTTTGATCAATCAAGCAGCAGCACAAAAGACAAACTGTCATTACATCATGATTGAGATCAGCTTCCTGCAAAGATCTACTCCATCTCCAGTGGCAAGCAAGGGGTTAACAGGCAGACTTCACCATTTTATGGAGTGCCCACAGCAAAGATGGAGGTGCCAGGCGGTGGCTGCACCTGTTCCTTGGCATGACACATGCTCCGGGGGAGGGAAGAGGAGCCCTGAGACATAGAATGGCGGAGCTGTAATTTTATGGCTGCTCCAGGCATGCAAGACATTTCCCAGCAGTTTCTGAGATAAAGGCAGGGGGAACTGTGATCACCAGGCAAGCCTGTGCTACCAGTCTACGAGGACAGTGACCCTAAATATCCTATACTGCAATACCTGCCAGAGGGACAATGTCTCAGCTCAGCAAACACTATTCATCTCTCTGTACATCACTAGAATTCTGTATATGCATCTCTCTACCCTCTCCATACAGATATCCATCTCTGGGATCCCTCTATGCATCTGTCCAATCTCACCATCATTTCTAAGCAATTCCTCAATCTCTCCATCACTTCTGTACAATTCCCCAATCTCTCCATCACCTGTGTACAACTCCCCAATCTCTCCATCACCTCTGTACAGCTCCCCAATCTTTCCATCACCTCTGTACAACTCTCCAATCTCTCCATCAGCTCTGTACAACTCTCCAATCTTTCCATCAGCTCTGTACAACTCCCCAATCTTTCCATCACCTCTGTACAACTCTCCAATCTCTCCATCAGCTCTGTACAACTCTCCAATCTTTCCATCAGCTCTGTACAACTCCCCAATCTTTCCATCACCTCTGTACAACTCTCCAATCTCTCCATCAGCTCTGTACAACTCTCCAATCTTTACATCAGCTCTGTACAACTCTCCAATATTTCCATAACCTTTGTACAACTCTCCAATCTCTCCATCACCTCTGTACAACTCCCCAATCTCTCCATCACCTGTGTACAACTCCCCAATCTCTCCATCACCTGTGTACAACTCCCCAATCTCTCCATCACCTGTGTACAACTCCTCAATCTCTCCATCACCTCTGTACAACTCCCTAATCTCTCCATCAGCTCTGCACAACTCCCCAATCTCTCCATCAGCTCTGTACAACTCCCCAATCTCTCCATCAGCTCTGTACAACTCCCCAATCTCTCCATCAGCTCTGTACAACTCTCCAATCTCTCCATCAGCTCTGTACAACTCTCCAATCTTTCCATCACCTCTGTACAACTCTCCAATCTCTCCATCAGCTCTGTACAACGCTCCAATCTTTCCATCACCTCTGTACAACTCTCCAATCTCTCCATCAGCTCTGTACAACTCTCCAATCTTTCCATCACCTCTGTACAACACCCCAATCTCTCCATCACCTCTGTACAAGTCCCCAATCTCTCCATCACCTCTGTACAAGTCCCCAATCTCTCCATCACCTCTGTACAAGTCCCTGTTCTATCTCCATGCCCCAGGCACCTGCCTAAATTGCTGTGTGGGTGATCCAACTCTAATTAAACTGGGTATTAAAGCAAACATGAAGCGGAAAAAGGTATGATATAATGAACTGTATTTGTAGTACAGATAATGAATATAACAGTAGTAGCAAAGAAGAGAGTCTTTTATTTTCAGTTATATAGCCTTTTTTTTTTAAACTAACATTGCATCATATTGTCATAGTTGCAGTTTTAAAACCACACTTTTAAAGCTATAAAACAGAGCAGAAATAAATACCCTTTGAACTTTCCTGCAGTAAAACCTTTTCTCAAGCTGTCTCTCACTGTTTCTTGGCTGTTTAAGTGCTTCAGAAAACAGGACTGCATTGGACCCAGCGGGTCGAATACCATTATCAATAAATGTTAACACCCCTATAACTTCAGTTCCCAAACCACGATGCTTAGGGGTAATATTCGACTCCTCTCCTTTATTCCTCACATTCACTCCCTAACCAGCTCCTGTCATCTCCAACTCAAAAACATATCACACACCTGACCTTTTCTCACTTAGGACACAACTAAAATGTTAATACATGCTTTTATAATATCTCGCCTGGACTATTGCAACATACTACTTTGTGGACTACCAACTAACAGACCGACACCACTGCAATCTCTACTGAACTCTGCTACTTGTCTCATTCATCTTTTTTCCCGCTTTTTCTCTACTGCTCCTCTTAACTTTTAACTCCAACTTACAAAGCTGTCTACAATCTCTCTCCTATGTACATTTCCAGATACCAACCCAACCGCAATCTCAGATCGTCGTGGGGAAATCCAATAGGGAATAATCTGTGCACAAATTAATTACCAAAACCAACACCCTCCTTTGTTATACCAGTTTGAGTGCTAGTTGTGTAATGTTGTCCAGTTTCTGGAGCTCTGCACATCCATGCAGATAGATCATTTGGGTACAGCCTCTGTATGAAAGTGCTGCCATGTCTCCCGCTGTACAGATTGAATGTAAGTATACCTGTGGCTAGCTGCATTCATTGCTTCAATCTGCATTCAAAATCCTTTAGATTAGAATTAGTACATAATTGCATCTGTTCTGCATTCAAGGCATGTATATAGCCCCAGAGGGGCTCTGCCTGCCTCCGTTTGTTTTCATTTTAAGGTGCAGCCTTGAGCGCTGTCATTTGTCTGCCTGCATGACCATCTATTATCCTCCTCTAGAATCACCACCTCAGATTCACGTATACAAGATTTCTCACGTGCTTCACCCCTCCCTCTGCTACAACACATCAGTCAATCCCAAACCTTTGATATCTTTAAACGTGCCCTCAAAACTTACTTTTTCCATCAAGCATACACTCTACCTTAGACCAGTTCACCTGTTGACCTCTGGCCAGTACTTCCTACCAGATAACCTAAAACACACTGCCACTAGGTATGTTATTGTATACTACCCCATCTCTAGTTTCCCCCCTATTACTTTAGATTGTAAGCTCACAAGGGCAGGGCTCACTCAACATTTTGTTACACATTTACATGTAGTCCCCGGTTAACAAACGAGATAAGTCCTGTAGGCCCATTCTTAACCTGAATCCGTCCTTAAGTCGGAACGCTGTGCTATCTGTCCCCTGTGCGTCCAGTGTCCCCCCTCGGTGTCATCTCTGCCCCCCTCTGTGTCTCCTTGTGCCTCCCATGCCCCTTTTCCTAATGCAGAGTATGCGCAGCAAAAGCTACTACAAGTCCTACCTATTCCATGGCGGCTCCGAGCCAATCAGCAACGTCCTCTCTCCCTTCACCATTCCTCCCAGCGGCTTCACTAGTAGCGTTGCATAATGACGCAATCACAAGGAGCCGCGGGGTCTCCTTTTGATTGCGTCATTACGCGATGCTAGGGAAGCTGCTGGGAAGAGCATTGAGGGGAGCGCGTACTCTGCATTAGGAAAGGGGACACAAGAGGTAGTCCCCGGGCGGTGTGACGTCATCGCAGCAGGTCGACGGGCATTCGTATCGGCGGGTCGTTCGCAAGTCGGGCGTTCGTAACCCGGGCGTTCTTTGTACTGATCCTGTATTTTGTACCAGCTCTGTATTTTGTATACTGGTGTATTCCATTGTCTGTATTATTTTTTTACCCCATGTTTGTTTCTTACTTTGTACAGCGCTATGGAATATGTTGGTGCTTTATAAATTAATAATAATAATAATATCATAAGTTTATTTTTGCTTCGGGTTTGCTTTCAGGGATATTCATAAAAGTAATATTTGGGGAGAAAGGTAGAGGGTTAGTGGTTTGGAAGATCAGTATCTGGTGAGAACAGCAAGTGTCCGGCATATATTTGCTGCCCAAAGCTCATCAGTTAGCAGTCAGCTGTCTCTCGGATGCTGGCAGATACTAATAGCCGGTATCATCTAATAGGATCACAGCATCCTCTGGAGCCAAAATAATCAAAAGAAATCCGTCAAGCTCTTATTTCCTGCACCGCTTCTCTAATGTCCGCAAGCGCCTACAGATCAAGAGTTTTTGGAAACAAGATCAAGAGTTTTTGGAAATACAGATCTGTCGCAAGGAACCCTTTATCTAAAATACTAAATATCATTTTTGAGACAAATGCAGGTTCAACTTAAAAAGTGGAACATAAAAACGCTATATCTGTTCCATGGGCACCTTAATGAGTATTTCTGAACACACTCTGGCCATTTTGTTGCCTAAGGCAAGACAGCTGTTGCCTGAACCCCCCACCTCCTTCCCCCATCTTATGAATAGGGAGTCTGTAGCCTACTGTGGCCATACATCAGGCAACTTAACGGACGATCAACCATTTGTTATTATATTCAGTGGTGCTGTACAAAGTAAAGAAATGGACATGGGGTACATAATAATACAGACAAATGGTATACACTAATAAACCTAATATAAAAAATAGAGAATTGGTGACAAAAGTGCAGAATTGATACAAAATTGGTAATTACAGTGACAAAAGTAAAATTTTCAAAACACAAAAGGAGAGAGAGCCCTGCCCTTGTGAGCTCAGCTTACAGTCTAAAGGAACATCCGATTTGATTATTATAAATCGAATGAAAAGCTGTGCCATCAACAGCAAGCCCCATCAACGATGCAAGAATGGATCGGACATGCCGGAAGATGTACGCCCAACATGCTCGATCGGGTGTGTGGCGGTAATGGCGTGCCATATCGGGACAAGCGGGAATGATCCCTGTTGCTGTCCCCCAGCAGTGGACTTTACCAGTCTGTGTCCACCACTGGCTCTGGTGGGCTCCCTTCAACATCCGCATACACCCGCCCCACGTGGTTGCTGACATAACGTGAGCAGGTGAGTGATGTCACACTTGCGCCTCACGTATACACCAGCAACAAGAGGGGTGTGTATGTGGATTGCGGACAGAGCCTGGGGCCAGCAGCGGACGAACGAATGATAATCGGCGGTGCAAGAGCTGGTGCTAGCATCTCTGAAATGACAATTCTTTTAGGATTTTTTCGCCCAACAGTATCTCCGGTATTTACAGGGTGGCAGTTCAAGTGAGAAGGACTATTCCGGTAAAAAAAAAGGCTGGTGAACAAGAGAGGTGAAAGGCAAGCAGCACACAGAGTCCGCAGCAACAGAAGGGCAACAACATGACAAATTACAGCTAAATACAATGCAGGTGCATGAAAAGCATATCCCAACGTACAACAAGATAGACTTTGCAAAGGATGGGCTTTGGCAGAAGGAGACCATCAAGAGTGCCTTTGGTATCACAGAAAAATCTGAAAAGACACCTGTTGTGGGCCCATTGCCACCGTGCTCAATCTGTCTCAAATTGGTTTGAGAAACATCAGTGAGTTTAACCTGCTTCCATGGCCAGCTCAGTCCCCTGACCTCAATCCTATTAAGCATTTGTGGGACAAAGTCAAAAGATCACTTCAAAGCTTGGAAACGCCACCATCCAATCTGACCCAACTTAGAGCTGCCGTTATGTCAGCATGGGCCGACATTCCTCAGCAACGGTATCAGCATCTTGTTCAGTCCATGCCAAGAAGACTATCGGCTGTGATCAGAGCTGAAGGTTGATTAACTTGTTATTAGAGGGTGTTTTGGGCCACTCGTAAATATCTTGTCATGTTCCAAGCAGTTCCTATGAACAGTCA
Organism: Hyperolius riggenbachi; assembly: GCF_040937935.1. Lineage (NCBI taxonomy): Eukaryota > Metazoa > Chordata > Amphibia > Anura > Hyperoliidae > Hyperolius > Hyperolius riggenbachi. The sequence continues at coordinate 34,061,987 of NC_090654.1, forward strand.
CTGGCAGCACTTGGTTGGTGCCCTGTTAACCCATCGATAGACACAGTCAAGTGCACCATTTTGCAATTGACTTGCAGCAAATGTAATACAGGTTGAAATCGAGCCAATCAAAATCTGTAAAAAGAGCTTGTTTGTCCCAATTCTCAGCTTCGTATAATCTGCATGCAAGCTGAACACATTAGTGTCCCCATCTTCTAACAAAGACCTCTGTCAGTCAGCTGAACACAAGTTCATGTTGACTGATTGGAGGTCTATGGGTACCCAATGGATAAATCGGTTACTAAAGATACCAGATTTTCTTTATAGTAAAATCTAAAGCTGGCCATACATGCATAGATTTTCTTCCAGATGATTTTATCACACTGTTTCAATACATTTTGGGTGATTTATCACAAGAAAGGGACAGAGATCTCACTTAAGGGACAACTGAAGTGATAGGTATATGGAGGCTGCCATATTTATTTCCTTTTAAACAATACCAGTTGCCTGGCTGTCCTGCTGACCTATTTGGCTGCAGCAGACAGCCAGGCAACTGGTATTGCTTAAAAGGAAATAAATACGGTGGTCCTTTTATGGGATGTGGGGGGGGGGGGGGGGGAGGTGAGCGTTAGTATTGACAGGTACATACAACTGTACAGCATTGAGAAGGTACAAAGTTACCGGTTCGATGATATCTTTATTATATTTCCACTACACTCCAATCACACCTAAGTGGACAAGGTGGGTGAATACTATGCTCGCGCAGGCGCAGTACAGAGCCGCCCATCTTTGAGAGCACTCTGGCTCCCCAAAGCCTTCTTCGGACGGGGAAAGCAGTATTTGACTAATTTAGTCAAATACTGCTACCGGGGGAGCCAGGGCTGCAACGCGGGGACCGTGGGAGGAGCAGTAAGGCTCTATAGGACCCAGAGCCTTCCCCTTCCATAGGTAAGTATCTGCACCATTTTTTTTAAATGTGGTTCCCATTATCTTGACTGCATGTTTATTCCAGGTGAAACTCAAATCTGTCTCATGGGCAACTGGCAAAAAATTGGCAGCCTCCATATTTCTCTCACTTCATGTAAAACTGAAGCAAGAAAAAAGTTAGGATCGTCTTCACCTTGCATAGGTGAGTATCTATTAAGCCTTAGCTATTCTCTCGTGTCCTTGTCCCAGCACTGTCACCTGCATTTTATGCATTCAACCAACTGGTCAAACACGCCTTCGGAGACCCTAAAGGTGGCCACTACTGATCCAACCTTTTTCATCCAATATTACCAAAGGGTAATTTGAAGTCCCTTATTTTATATAGAAATGATTGGACACGTGGCTGGATAGTGGTTATGAACTATACCTCTGACACAGCAGACCATGGTTCAAATCTCAGCTCTCCCTGTTCAGTAAGCCAGCACCTATTCAGTAGGAGACCTTGGGCAATACTCCCTAACACTGCTACTGCCTATAGAGAGTGTGCTAGTGGCAGCAGCTTTGCTGCTTTGAGTCCACCAGGAGAAAAGTGTGATAGAGAAGCTCTGTGTCTTGTCTTGGATGAGAACGCTTGGATCATTAGTGGCCACCTATAGAAGGCTTCTGGAGTGATTGTGCTCCTGAAGACGGGCGGCTTTTACTGCGCATGCACAAGCGCGCAGCCATGAATGTACAGTATTGAGCTGCCCGTCTGCAGGAGCACTCCGGGACACAATCGCTCCCAAAGCCTTCCGATGGCTTCCGCGACAAGTTCAAATAGCGGACAGCAGGGGGAAACAGGACACCGAGAGAGGACTGGGAACGCTCCATAGCAGTGATGGCTAACCTTGGCACTCCAGCTGTGACAAAACTACAAACCCCATCATGCCTCTGCCTCCCCAAGTAGAGTATTGCAATGCCTCATGGGACTTGTTGTTCCACCACAGCTGGAGTGCCAAGGTTAGCCGTCACTGCTCTATTGGATGCAGAGCTTTCCCTCTTCATAGCCTTTGTTATTCTCACTACAGATTTGCTTTCAGTACACCTGTAAATGATCCTGAATTCATCCCACACATACAACTTCTCAGAGCAGCTTTTTATGCAGTCATCAGCGGAGATGGAGAGCTGCTCCCAAAGCAACCAATGGAATTCCAGTCCTGATTACAGATCAACGAGATGCTAGTAATAATAAAAGTTCAAACTGCATGCAGCTGTGAACTGGGACAATCAAAAGTATAGGTTGGAAGTGGATAGGACCAGGCCGATTCTCAGATGCGTACAATTTGCATGTAAGCTAGAATTATGCCAACTTACTGACCATTTGTAGTTTCCACAGATATGTTTACAGCATACCTGAAGCGAATATTGGATTGATAATAAAAAAAAAGAAGAAATAGGATTCTTTCCTCAATAGTGGGAATCCTTTAGATCAGGGATGTCAAACTCGAGGCCCGGGGGCCGAATGCGGCCCTCCTTGCCATTTTATGTTGTCCTCGAGAGCTTCAAATGTGCATCCAAATGTGCATCATTGTAAGACACAGAGCTTCTCTATCACACTTTTCTCCTGGTGGACTCAAAGCAGCAAAGCTGCTGCCACTAGCACACACTCTATAGGCAGTAGAAGTGTTAGGGAGTCTTGCCCAAGGTCTCCTACTGAATAGGTGCTGGCTTACTGAACAGGGAGAGCCGATTAGAAAAGCGCTTTACAAAAAATCCCTAACGCGCAGGTAATCTTAAAAAAAAATAATCACGCACAAAATTGCAAAACACTGGCGTCAACGATAGGGATTTATAATGTGAGCAAGGCCTAAAAGAATGACAGTACACTGCTTTCCTATCTAGAGTTAAAAACACTGCCAGTTTGAGCCTGCATGTAGCAACAACCCACAGGATCCCCTAGCAAAATTAACATGGGGCTCCTCCGAGATCCAAACCCCCTTGTGTGGCTAGTAAAACACACATACACACCTTTCCCCAGGTACCCTCTTCCCACATTCCAGAGTAGTGCAGCAGAGCAGTGTAATATTTACCTGCTCCAACGATGCATTGGAGTCTCTACTGTTCTGCCCAGCAGCTGCATGCTGCTGGGCAGCACACACCTCCACGCCTCCAGCTTCCGATCACATGACATGCATTCAGAGCCAGAGCTATGCAGCATAGAGCATGTGGCTATCAGGAAAGTTCAAAAGAACCGCTGGAGCAGGCAAATATTAAACTGCTGCACGGGGTTCTGCTCCTTTTGCAGAGTAGCCCATACAGTCGCAATTGTTACACCACCTTGTTTGAGACAATAAATGTTAGCTCTTTATAAACAATTTGGCCTACAACTTAGAATAGACAGTCACCAAGCAGCTAGGGGTGACCCAAACCACTGGGAGTGTATAGGGGGGTTAAAAGAGACCAAAAAGCCCTCATACTAAAAATAAATGCTTAGTGGGGTTTGCCTTCTTAAAACTGAAGGAAACTTGCAATGATTCAGCTTTAAGTGAAGATCTGTGGTTACCCACAATGCACCACTACTGAATATGCAAATTATCTATTTATGCCCCTAAGCCAGGCTTACATACAGAACCCGCTGGTGTATAGCAAGCCTATAGCTTAAAATTTTACAGAGCCACATCAACCCTAAAGGTGCGTACACACATGCGACTATAGTCGTTTGTAACGATCGTTCCCCAATCTTTACCAACGACGATCGTTACAAAAAACGAACCACCGACTATTAAGGCAAACGACGAACGAGCCAAATCGCTACAAAAGAAAGTTCTGTCTCGGCGGATTTTAACCAACGACGATCGTTTACAAAAGTAGTACATCGTTGGAAACGATCGTTCGTACTAGGCTTGACATGCGCATTTCACTATTTCTTCGTGAAACTTCTCATTTTTATGCGCAGGCGCAATAGTTGCTTTTTTGATGTAACGTTCGTTCTAACGATCAGATCGTTACACACCTTTTAAAACTAACTTTACTTAGGTCGTTCTTTCATCAATTAAAAGTTCGTTCGTCGTTCTCAACGAACGATCGTTGTCGCATGTGTGTACGTAGCATTAGTCTAAGCTCAACTTAGACTAGGTTTTATATTTTGGCCCCATATGTGATCGAGTTTGACACTCTAGATAGACGAGAGTGACAGCACAAAGCGACTGCAGGGGGCTGGAAGAAGCTCCAGGAAAGTTACACTGCTTTTTTTCCCTTTAAAGAGGAACGGTCGTGAAAATCTTAAAATTTAAAAACACATACAAATAAGAAGTATGTTTTTTTCCTGAGTAAAATGAGCCATAAATTACTCTTCTCCTATGTTGCTGTCACTTACCGTAGGTAGTAGAAATCTGACATTACCAACAGGTTTTGGGCTAGTCTATCTCTTCATGGGGGATTCTCAGCATGGCCCTTATTCTTTATAAAGACATTCTCTGAAAAGTATTAATACAAAGATGCTGGCCAGCCTCCCTGCTCGCTGCACCCTATTTTGGCAGTTGGGCGAAGCAACTGCCATTCACTAAGTGCTTTTTAAAATAAAGAAAACCCTGAGAGCCCCCATGAGAAGATGGGCTAGTCCAAAATCTGTCGGTAATGTCAGATTTTTTTTTACTACTTACTGTAAGTGACAGCAACATAGGAGAAAAGTAATTTATGGCTCATTTTACTCTGGGAAAAATGTACTTCCTATTTGTGTTTTCAATTTTAAGATTTTCGTGACGGTTCCTCTTTAAAAACCATTAGAGAAAATTAGGGTTAGGGGAGTAGAGGGGATTGGTATTCAGCTTCTGTGTATAAGGTTAGAATAAAGTTCATAAAAGATTAGAGAAGATAGGTTAGGAACTGGTTAAGAGAATGGAGAAAGGGTTATAGGATTAGGTAAAATAGTGAATTACTGCTGGGCATTCGGAAGCAGGTGTGATCGCAAGAAGATTACACAGCACTGCTTTGGCATTTAACCTCCCATAGCCCGGGCTATGCCACGCAGGAGGATTTCTCAGGCCCAGCTGGGCCGATTTGCATAATTTTTTTTTTTTTTGCAACATGCAGCTAGCACTTTGCTATCTACGTGTGCACTCTGATCGCTGCCGCTCTGCGCCGATTACCCGCCGCTCCGCCCCCCCCAGACCCCTTGTGCTGCCTGACGTCGATGACGCCGTGGCGACGGGGGAAGCCCTCCAGGAATTCTTTGAACGGGATTTACTGATTGGAGATCGGAAAGCCCGTTCTGGGCTCGCTACATTATTAAAAAAAATAAAATAAAAATGCTCTGCTGCCGTCCCTGGCGGTTTTTAATAGACCGCCAGGAGGGTTAAAGGACAACTGAAGCGAGAGGAATAAGGAGGCTGCCATATTTCCTTTTAAGCAATACCAGTTGCCTAGCTGTTCTGCTGATCATCTTCCTCTAATAGCCATAGACTCTGAACATGCATGCAGCAGATCAGGTGTTTCTGACATTATTGTAAGATCTGACACGATTAGCTGCATGCTTATTTCTGGTGTGATTCAGACAGTACTGCAGCCAAATAGATCAGCAGGGCTGCCAGGAAACTGATATTGTTTAAAAGGAAATAAATATGGCAGCCTCCTTATTATCCTCACTTCAGTTATGTTTTAAGTAAAAATCAAGTTGCAGAAGAGGCAACAGGGCACCGCAATTCCCACACTAATCGCGGTGCTTTTCAAATCAGTAAGTCATAGCCGATCTGAAAATGTGGAAAAGTACCTTAAAGCGGAATATAACCCAGCATTTCAACTTTGCTCTAAAAGATTATTTACAGTATATTATATGCAACCAGCATTTTTTTTTTACTAGACCAGCATTGGAAGGGTTACACAGGGCTTTAAAGTTCCTTAGATTTCTGCAGACGCATCCGAAGCTGCAATAGAGATACATTTTGTTTACAGAAATGTATCTAAGTGTTGAATGACTCATCTCTCTGACTGAGAAGGAGCTTGGAGGACTGCCAAAGAGTGTGTAACTGTTTATCAATAGATACATAGAATGTAACAATCTGAACTTCTGCATATCTCTCCACGGAACTTGAAACGAAACGTCCGTGTTTAACCCTTCCAATGCTGGTCTAGTAAAAAAAAAAATGCTTTTTGCATATAATATGCTGTAAATAATATTTTAGAGCAAAGTTGAAATGCAGGGTTATATTCCGCTTTAAAAGGGGTTCTGTGGCTGTTTTAAAAAAAGCAAAAGGTGTCACTTTGCCGGGGCTTCTACCGGCCCCTTGCGCTATCAAGTCCCACGTCGTCACGGAAGAATCTTCGGTTCCTCGCCGCGGCTCACCTGCCAATTATTCACCGAACTAGACCAGGCATGGGCAAACTTGGCCCTCCAGCTGTTACGGAACTATAAGTCCCCCAATGCATTTGCCTTTATGAGTCATGACTGTGGCTGACAAGACTCCTGCAATGCATTGTGGGACTTGTAGTTCTGTAACAGCTGGAGGGCCAAGTTTGCCCATGTACGTTAGGCCTCCGAGGAAGAAAGGCTCACCCCAAGCGAAACGGTCGTAAGGCCGTGCACCCACTGGCGCCCACAGTGCCTCCCACACCCAGCAACAAGCACGATAAGTACTACATCTTGTACCACATCTTGTACATGTTGTTCATGGACGTTTTTTTGTCACTGCTGTACACCTGCTGCTTTTATATTAAACTACAGTGCCAGACATCACTACTGTCTCCTCCCATATGTTGGGGCCAAGTTTGCCCATGCCTGAACTAGACGAATGTCCTCACTCGCGTCACCGGGAGCTTACTGCGCAGGTGCAGTATGAAGTTTTCTTGTACTGCGCCTGAGCAGTAAGTTCCCAGAAAAGTGAGTGGGAGCGAGGACATGCGCCTGCGCAGCCACAGTGACATTCGTCTAGTTAGATGAATAATTGGCAGGTGACCCGCGGCGAGGAGCGGACAATGCAGGACTTGATAGCGCAAGGGGCCGGTAGAAGCCCCGGGTAAGTGACACTTTTTGCTTTTTTAAAACAGTCACAGAACCCCTTTGAAGCATCATGAAGGAAGGTAAGGAAGGAGCCACTATAGTATACACAGGACAGAGAAGAGGTTAGGTGCAAGACAGGAAGTGGAGTTTAGGGTTAGGCTAAATATAGGAATCAGAGCTAAGCTACGTCAAGTCGGGACAGCAAAATAAAAATCTAAATCTATGATTATTTGCTCCACCCAAATACTCTACACTGACTGATCTGAGAATTCAACCCGCTCAAGTTTACACCACAGAAAACCCCCGTCAATTGTTTAATTCTCTTCAATAAAAACGAGATGGCCCTCTCAACACTATTTAGGGCTGGTTCACGCGGACGTCTGCGCGGCATCGCGTGATGACGTGCTGCTGCGCAGTCAGGCTTTCAGCCTCCGCGTCGCGTTCGGATGCGGTCGCGTTTTTTCTTCCCCTAGGGGGACATTACCCGTCGTGGTTGGCCGCCCGTAGAAGCTACATGTAGCTTCCAGGGGCACCTCGAACGCAAGCGAAAATCGGGACCCGAACGCCGCATTTGTGTAAACGCGTGCAAAAGCTCGGTGCAACGCGACGTTCCGAACGCTTGCGGTTAACACTCTGCAAGCGTCCATCTGAACCAGCCCGTATACCAACAGAACTGGAGTGTCCAAATACAGAGCTGGTCAACGGTGGTGCTAACAAATCCGGCTTGCAGGCAAATGTAATGCAAATTGTATGCAGCATGGAGTTCCGCCAGTTAAATGTACTTTCAGTTGACTTTGCCTCAAATCCAAAAAGCATACATTTGCGAGAAATTTGTACGCAAGTCAGGATAATTTGCATCTCCCTGACCATCTCCATTAAAGGTCAACTGGAGTGAGAAAAATATGAAGGCTGTCGTATTTATTTCCTTAACAATACCAGTTGCCTGCCAGCCCTGCTGATCTATTTGGCTGCAGTAGTGTCTGATTCACGCCAGAAGCAAGCATGCAGCAAATCTTGTCAGATCTGACCATAATGTCAGAAACAGCCAATCTGCTGCATACTTGTTCAGGGTCTATGGCTAAAAGTATTAGAAGCAGAGAATCAGCAGGATAGCCAGGCATCTGGTTTTGCTTAAAGGGAATCCAAAGTGAGAGGGATATGAAGGCTGCCATATTTATCTCCTTTTAAAATACCAATTGCCTGGCTATCCTGCTGATCCTCTGCCTCTAATACTTTTAGCCATAGACCCTGAACAAGCATGCAGCAGATCAGAACAAGCATGCTTATTCCAAGGTTTTGACTCCTTGTCACTTCTTATGCCAGAAGATCAGCAGGGGCTACCAGGCAACTGGCATTATATACAAGGAAATAAATATGGCAGCCTCCATATCCCTCTCACTTCAGTTGTCCTTTAAATACAGCCAGGCCAAAATTATTTACGTTTAAAAACAAAACATACATACATATCTCCCAGTATACAATCTGCAAAGCAAAACATATTTTAGGGGAAAAGGAAATCGAAAAATAAAAATTATACACAAAACAGAAAAAAATAAAATTCACATCTAAAGTTTACGTTTTATGTATAGGTTTGGCAGTATAACAATGCATAAGTTACTGCGTAGATACTGTGATTTTCGCCTTCAATATTAGGCTGCCTTGTCTCAGTTTCATTTTATGCCCCTAAAATGCCAACTACCCCCACAATGCTTTTTGGCACAGAAATGCCCTCACCAATGTATGTGCCGGCAGCATGCATCCCCCAGAAATCACCTCACAGCTTCCCCACCACAGAACCAGATGCGTGTTTGCATGCCATGTATTCTTGTGTTGCCACGGCAGTGTAATGACGCGCATGGCGCGATCAGGCGACAAGCTGGCGCAAAACATCTACACTTGTGGAAATTGCAATTTAATAGAACCGTGCTCTGAGAATTGCCCTGAGAACAGCTCCTCATGACGCTTGGCTTGCCGGAGGCCTGTATTCTCCCCCCCCCCCCCGTAATGGTTTGACAGGGGTGAATTCAGGTAACAGCTCCCCGGCGGTGGGGGTAGATTGCCAGTCTCTCTACTGGGAGGCTGCCCGGGTCACCCTAATTAAACGCTCCCTGGAGCACGCTGAGGGAGCGCAGACAAGCAGCCCGGGGAACGAACGCATCATTCCTGGCGGCATCCTGTTGTGCCGTCTCTATAGCGTACACCGCAGCCTGGCACACAGGTAATGGAGCGTGCATTACATGGCCGACAGCATCAGACAAAAACACAGCGTCATCAGGGCTCTTTCACACTACATACCTTTCCGATTTCCGATTCTGATGCGATTTCACATACGATTCCGATTTTTGATACGCTTAAAAAAAGTCCTGCTTGCTGCGTTTTTTCCTTCTTGTGTTTCTAGCATCCAGAGAAAATCGCAAATCGGAATTGCGATTTGCAGTGTAATGCCTAGTACACACGGCGCAATTTCCCGTGAGATTGACGGTCAAATCGATTATTTCCGAAAAGGTACGATGTGATTTCCGATTGTATTTGCACAGAAGTGATGGGAAAATCCATCAGAAAAAAGCCACACACACCAAAGAGCTACTCAACAGCGTTACTACACACATAATACAACCAGACCCCAAAATCAACAACCTACGAAAATTGCCCATCTTGCCAAAACCGCTCAATTTCAAGCCGGCAAAGAGAGAAGGGGGGGAAAGCGGGGATGCCAGAAATCGAGGAGGCTCACCGTAACGTTTCTGCGACCACGCAAGCCACATTCCAGGGCTCCGGGGGGCTTCTGTTAGGGCCGGCACTTGACAATGCACAATGATTCACCGGCACAGCGCAGCATCACAATAAAAAAGGCTCGACAAGCTCGCAGCCAGCAACGCTGCAGAAGAAAAGCAAAAAAGAAAAAGACCCCCAAGTGTCACCTCAGCAGCATCGAGAGAAAATCACGAGAAGCCACCAGCGATCTCCGGCTGAGGGATTGTCGCATTTACCTTCCATATCATGACTTGCTTTCCAAAAGGCCAGACAGCCCAAAATCCCCCCCTCCCTTTCACAATGAGGAGGGGGAGGAAACGCAGGAGGGGGGTCCCCCTCCCCCCCTTCAGTCAGGTCTGAAGTGACACAGGCCTGCGTGCATTCACATTATATGTGTGAGAGAGAGAGAGTGCACAGGCCTCTCTACCTACAAACGCATACTCGTGCACCGGCGCGCTGGCATCGAGCCAATCCCAGCCGCCCATCAGCTGACTACCCCATTCACAGAGAAACGAGGAAGGGGGGGGGGGGGGGAAGCGATTACCTCCTGATTCCATCACCGGAACAACAAAAGAAGCCATTTCACCCTAAATGAGCCGTCTAGGCCTGCAGCCCGTTCCTGAAACCGACTCGCAGGGGAAAAGCAGCGAGACGATGTCTATTTGTCCGCGCGCCGCTGTCACGGCACGGCTCAGACACGCAGCGAGCACATTCCGCAGCATACTCACAGAAATCCAGCTGTCGGAGATGGGGGGAAGGGGGGGGGTGACTGAGACGAGGGGACGGAGATATTAAATAGAAGGAAGGTAGTGGAGACAGCGACACGGGAAAAGGAGGGGGGGTGGGGGGGGAGGTGATTTTTTTTTTCTTTTACTCGGATGTAAGGATTCTGTTAGGTGGGCGGCACAGACGGCATGACACCAATCCGCCCCCCCCCCCCTCCTTCTTCTCCAGGGATGCCTGCCCTAAGAGTGGGCACAGTGCTGCCACTCAACCAATCATAACCCTACAGTGAAATTAAACAAAAGACAAAAAAAAAAAAATAAGAAGCAAAGGAGAGGAGGAGGGGGGTAAGGGGGGATGCATACTTTTACCCATGATTCATAGCGTGGGCAAGGGGGGGTTAAATCCAGTTGTAGCTGGTTTTAAACCTCTGGACATGGAATTAGTGTTAATTTTTTTTTTTTTTTTGAAAGTCATTTGTGGTTTTGGCTGCGTACGTTGTGCAGTCCCCATCCCCCCCATACATGTGTCAGACCTCCTGTGGGGTGCAATCGTGCCCTGCAGCCCTTGGCCCCCTGCCAAACTTTCACCTCTGCCCCTCCGAGTGTCACGAGGCCACACCTGGAGATGCGTGGTGCGCTGGGGGGGGGCGCAGCCAGCGAGGGAGGGAGAAGAGAAAAAACCCCAGAGACCCCCCCAAGAAATGCGCGTGTAGATTCTCAGGATTATGTAACCCCCTGGCGTGATGTGCTGCGGAGGAGGAAGGATGGGCAAGGGATGACAGGCCAAGTTCACACCAACTGAACGCCTGTACGAATGACTGAACGCATAAGAGCTCCCTATGCCACTATTTATAGGAGATATAAAGGGGAACCCCGACACATCAATATAAACTATGGGGGGGGAATCTCACATGTATACATGTCATATCAAAAGTGGGAACCTTATGTCACTGTACATGGAAGGTCTATAGGAGATCTGCTATGTCTATGCATGTGACATATCTACGGCAGACCTGATATCAGTCTACAAGTGACATTCTAGGGGGGACCTCCTAAGCCTGTACATGTGGTTATTAATAAGTGAGACCTAAGATGCAGACCTGATATCACTATACATTGGTAGGGACCTCATATCCCTATACATGTGGCTATCAGGGCTGTGGAGTCAGAGTTGGAGCAATTTTGGGTACCCGGAGTCAGAGTTGGAGTCGGTGTTTTCATAAACTGAGGAGTTGGATGATTTTTGTACCTAATCCACAACCCTGGTAAGTAATAGACTAAGGAGTCAGAGTCGGAGCAATTTTGGGTACCTGGAGTTGGAGGTTTCATATCAGATGTCAGATGATTTTTGTACAGACTCCGCAGCCCTGGTGGCTATCTATAGGCGAGACCTCAGATGACCACACATGACCTGATATCACTACACGTGATATCTATGAGGTGGGGGAGATTTACCCTCCTGAGTCAGGCTCGGGAGGGAAAGCCACAGAACAGGGTGGTAATCCCGTGCTTAAGTGAGTTGCATGCATGAGCTGCAGCAGATCACTCTCTGGTAGGTTTTTCTTCTTGTTTTTAGGATCTAAAAGCTAATGAAAAAAACTTTCACTGCTTTTAGACCCTAAATCTGGAAATCATCAAAACGCCAGGGAGGTGTTTAAAGTGGGGACCTCATATCTATACATGGGTTCTCTAGAAAGGACACCTCCCATCAGTGTACAGGTGAGATCTAAGGAGGAAACCTCATCTCTCAGGTTTCTATTTAGTGAAACAATGTATCCTATTCACAGGAAACCAAGAAACGTTACACAGTTCCCTGATATTTCTACAAATATCATGTTACCGGGTTTTCCACACACACATTAGGGAGACTTTAGGGAGGTTATCTTATTTACTGTCCACATTTTTGTTATAAACGAAAAATAAATTCTCAGTCAGACTCTCAAATTGTTTATTCGCAAGGGGAGAATTATTTTGGAAGGAACCATTTGGAAGTCAGAAGGCAGCAGCTGTGATAGGAGCCATGGCTATCTTGCTCCCAAAATTGATACAACTCTGCATTAAGGGGCTCCTCTATATTTGTATTGACACACGAAAGTTTAAGGGGCACTCCCCATATTTCTATTACAATGACACATCACAAATGTACAGCATTCCTGCTCACATGACAGAGTGACAGGTAGCCAACATACTCCTATGTAAAAGATATTATGAAGTACCCCCAAATCCCCTGTAGTCACACGAGGTTACAATAAAGGAGGTGGTGGTTGGCAATGGCAGATAAATAAGCAGATTTGCTCTGCACACTATAGGGCACAGACGTTAGATAATAGAAGGGTGCTTACACAGGGTTGTCTGATAGCCCCACATATCAAAATGCGATTTATTCCAATGACCACTAAACAGGGCTGTGGAGTCGGAGTTGAAGTCGGAGTAATTTTGGGTACCTGTAGTCGGAGGTTTCATAATTTTTGTACCAAACCCTTAGTTCTGGTAAGTATTAGACTAAGGAGTCAGAGTCATTTTGTGTACCTGGAGTCGGTGGTTTCATAAACTGAGGAGTCGGAGTTGGATGATTTTTTTTACCGACTCCACAGCCCTGCCACTAAAAGGTGCCCACTGACTGTACAATTATGCCGCCGATCATGTCCGTTAAGGCCTCGTTTCCACTTGAAACGCAGGTGGCCGTAGTGACGCACGGTTCTGCGTTGTAGATGCGCTTGCAATTGCATTAATTTGTAATGAATGGGATTGCTGTGGAAATGCGCCGAAATGCATGGAACAATGCGCTGTGATTCCGCGGCGAATCGCAACACATCTATGGAAACAGACAATGCGGTCTATGCACTTCTGATGTCCCTGCGGTCGTGCTGCATTTCTAAAAGCGCAGCTAAAAATGGCACAGATGGAAACAAGCTCTAACAGGTGAATTTACGCTAGTCAATTCGATCATACCGAATCCATCAATCTAAAAGGATTGGCTAGCAGGAATTCGGCCGTTAACGGACAGGACCAATGGTTTCCGATCAATTACCGTGGTGATCGGGAATGATCAATCGGCCACTAAATTGTACCATTAATGAGCATATTAAGGGACTCCAAATCTTCATGCCAGATCTTTAGCACCTCTGGTGCCTGACTGACCAACCCCCAGGCGCATTGTTCTCCGCCCACAAAAAGTCACATCCTCATGCGCCACTTGTCATCGTCCCGCCTCCTTACTCCCTTAGCAACGTTAGCTTCTAGAACAGTGACAACTCTGTACAGAACTTGGCCCCAATTCTCTCTGGTGACAGGATACATGTAGCTTCACTGTCAACTGTCACCTAAACCCCTTACGCTGGGAATACACAATGAGTTTTTTCTGTCAGATTTACTGGCAGATCGATATCGACAGGTCTAATCTGATTGATTTCTGATCGATTCTTCATAGAAGAGAATGGAAAATAGATCAGGAAAAACGATCGGGAATCAGATCGGACCTGTCGGAAATAAATCGATCTGCCAGTAAATCTGAAAGAAAAACTAATTGTGTATTCCCAGCATTACAGTACCCCCTTCCCATAACACCCACCCACAGGAAGACACTCAGCCAATCACTGTGAGTTTGGTCAAGGAAGGAGTAGATGCATCTGAAGGTGGCCACTAACGATCCAGTTTCTAGCGAAAAATCATTTGAGCGATCAGAAATTCTGATTGGATTGGTTGTAAATCTCTGTTGATAGGCACAATTGATTACGAACGATTATAAAAAAAAAGTCGTCCAATTGGATTTTGGTCAAACTAAAATTTGTATTTTCTTGTTGGTTGTGATAGACAGTAAGCAAAGATTGGTTCATTGATGGGTGTAGTGAGAGATTTTTCTTCAGAATTATCCTGCACGCTCAAACGATTTTTCACTAGAAATTGTATAGTTAGTGGCCACCTTGAGCTAGAATATGCAGGAACAATGCAGCAGGTGATAGTTGTAACAGCCTAAGGGCTGGGACCCACTGGCAGCACTTCTGCAGTGCATGTTAATCTCTGGGCCAGAACCAGCAGCCAGCCCATCCAGCCACCAGCATAGCCAGAACCATCAGAGCAATCATACCCAGCAGTCGGCACATCAATACCAGCCACCGGCATAGCCAGAACCAGCAAAGCAATCATACCCAGCAGCCGGCACATCAATACCAGCCACTAGCATAGCCAGAACCATCAGAGCAATCATACCCAGCAGCCGACACATCAATACCAGCCATCAGCATAGCCAGAACCAGCAAAGTAATCATTCCCAGCAGCGGGCACATCAATACCAGCCACCGGCATAGCCAGAACCAGCAAAGCAATCATACCCAGCAGCCGACACATCAATACCAGCCATCAGCATAGCCAGAACCAGCAAAGTAATCATACACAGCAGCCGGCACATCAATACCAGCCACTAGCATAGCCAGAACCATCAGAGCAATCATACCAAGCAGCCGACACATCAATACCAGCCATCAGCATAGCCAGAACCAGCAAAGTAATCATTCCCAGCAGCCGGCACATCAATACCAGCCACTAGCACAGCCAGAACCTGCAGAGCAACCATACCCAGCAATCGGCACATCAATACCAGCCACCGGCATAGCCAGAACCTGCAGAGCAACCAGACCCAGCAGCTGGCACATCAATACCAGCCACTAGCATAGCCAGAACCTGCAGAGCAACCATACCCAGCAATCGGCACATCAATACCAGCCACCGGCATAGCCAGAACCTGCAGAGCAACCAGACCCAGCAGCCGGCACATCAATACCAACCACTAGCATAGCCAGAACCTGCAGAGCAATCATACCCAGCAATCGGCACATCAATACCAGCCACCAGCATAGCCAGAACCTGAAGACCAATCATATCCAGCAGCCGGCACATCAATACCAACCGCTAGCATAGCCAGAACCAGCAAAGCAATCATACCCAGCAGCTGGCACATCAATACTAGCCACCGGCATAGCCAGAACCAGCAAAGCAATCGTACCCAGCAGCTGGCACATCAATACCAGCCACCGGCATAGCCAGAACCAGCACAGCAACCAGACCGAGCAGCCAGCACATCAATACCAGCCTTTAGCATCGCTAGAACCAGCAGAGCAACCAGACCCAAAAGCCAGTACATCAATACCAGCCACTGGTATAGCCAGAACCAGCAGAGCAATCATACCCAGCAGCTGGCACATCAATACCAGCCATCAGCATAGCCAGAACCAGCAGAGCAATCGTACCCAGCAGCTGGCACATCAATACCAGCCACCGGCATAGCCAGAACCAGCACAGAAACCAGACTGAGCAGCTGGCACATCAATACCAGCCATCAGCATAGCCAGAACCAGCAGAGCAACCAGACCCAGCAGCCGGAAGATAAATACCAGTCACTGGTATAGCCAGAACCAGCAGAGCAACCAGACCCAGCAGCCGGCACATCAATACCAGCCACCAGCATAGCCAGAACCTGCAGAGCAATCGTACCCAGCAGCTGGCACATCAATACCAGCCACCAGCATAGCCAGAACCTGCAGAGCAATCGTACCCAGCAGCTGGCACATCAATACCAGCCATCAGCATAGCCAGAACCAGCAGAGCAACCAGACCTAGCAGCCGGAAGATAAATACCAGCCACCGGCATAGCCAGTACCAGCAGAGCAACCAGACCCAGCAGGCGGCACATCAATACCAGCCATCAGCATAGCCAGAACCAGCAAAGTAATCATACACAGCAGCCGGCACATCAATACCAGCCACTAGCACAGCCAGAACCAGCAGAGCAACCAGACCTAGCAGCCGGAAGATAAATACCAGCCACCGGCATAGCCAGAACCAGCAGAGCAACCAGACCCAGCAGGCGGCACATCAATACCAGCCATCAGCATAGCAAGAACCTGCAGAGCAATCGTACCCAGCAGCTGGCACATCAATACCAGCCACCGGCATAGCCAGAACCAGCAGAGCAACCAGACCCAGCAGGCGGCACATCAATACCAGCCATCAGCATAGCAAGAACCAGCAGAGCAACCAGACCCAGCAAGTTATTTTCCTTCCATAGTCAGTGAGAAGCAATAAATCTGACCAATACAACTTCCAAAATTTGTAAAGCTGCCCATACATTGTTGCAATTTTTCTTTCTCGGTTTTTTGGTTTAAGCAATTGATTTTATAGGTTGATTGAACACTAGTTGATTGTGGAACCACACAAGTGGCCAGAACCGACGTTAGGGAGTAAGACAGGACCTTTCACCTGGGTACAGCCAGGATCTTTTCAGTCTTCTATGGTCATTTAAGCTTTGCTGGGCAGCTTGAAAAGTGACAGGAGCACAAATCAGCAAACTGTTGCGGTCGTACAGCACTAGGTTTTAACTTTGTACCAATAAAGTTTTAATGACCATAGAAGACTGTGCAGACTTCAATCAATTGCTTGACTAATGCTACGTACACACGTGCGATAACGATCGTTCGCTAGGAACGATAATTGACAAACGAATGATACGGCAACGATAGGAATGCAACGATGGGATGCAGCGATCATCATACACATTTTAACGATCGTTCTCGCAGAAAAGAACGATCAGAAGGAAATGTTGCGTACATATTTATATAAAATAAATAAAACCCACTAACATGGAGTTACAATAGATACAAATATATGATCGTTAACTTGAGCACAAAGTTTAATTGAAATGAGCAACGTAACAATCTTTACGGCCGCGCTACAAAGGAAGTACTGAAGCTGGGCAGAATTCAACGCAGGCGCATTGGCCTTTGTAACGATCGTTCTCGGCCGATGTCTGTACAGACTATAGTTTTGTAACGATTGTCGGTAGATACGATCCGTCAGGTTGGATATTTCCATCTTCCCGATGTCGTTCGTGTTAATGATCGTTGGGTAAAGCTTTCTCCCCGATTGTCGGCGGAACGATCGTTAACTAGCTGTTTCAAACGACCATAGTCGCCAGTGTGAACGCAGCATAAGTGGATTGAGCAGAATTTTTCACCATGCATTTCATAACATTTTCAACAAAAATTGTCAATCAAAATAAACTATTAGATGTTTCCATACCATCAACCATTTTATCAAATAATCATAAAAACTGAACAATCTGGCTGAATGGTGTATGACCAGTGCAAAATGTAAGCAATTGGTGTAGAAAATACAGGCGAGAAAATAAAAGCAAGTGGGAAAGTACACACTGAGAGGGACATGGTGGCAGCCATATGTATTTCTTTTACACAATGCATATTGCCTGGCTGTCCTGCTGATCCTCTCCCTCTAAATCCATGTAGCCATAGACCCTGAACAAGCATGCAGCAGATCAGGTGTTTCTGACTAAAATCTGACTAGATCAGCAACATGATTGTTTCAGATGTGTGATTCAGACACTAGTGATCCATAAAAGATCAGCAGGGTTGCCGGGCAACTGGTATTGTTTAGAAGGAAGCAAATATGGCAGCCTCCATATACCCCCCACTTCAAGTGTGCTTAAAAGCCAAAACAGAACAATGCCAAATTCCAATAGCAGCCAGGGTGATAAGTGAATATAAACAGTATACAGGCACTAAGGGGTGGACAGAATATCTGTTATAAGCTAAATGTGCTCTCCACTGCACCACAGTCTTAATTCTCTCCGCTCTAGATTCAGCTGCTAAGTGGGTCAATCAGGTGTGACCATGTAAAACAAAGTAAAAAAGGACAACCTACACCAGACTACATTTCTCAGCATCCCTGCTTTACAGTAGAAACTATAGGTTTATATGAGGAGTTGTTACTTAGTAGTGTACAATAATCAGTGGTTGAATCTGGCAAACAGGAGAGTTGCCCGAGCCACACCAGAGAATCATGCATGAATAGGAACATGGGTGGATGTATACTTGAAGGACAACTGAAGTGAGAGGAATATGGTGGCTACCATATTTATTTCCTGTTAAACAATAACGGTTGCCTGGCAGCACCGTGGATCTATTTAGTTGCAGCAATGTCTGAAGGCTCATACACACATCAGACCATAGTCTTTTGAAAATGAAAGATCACAGATCTGTTTTACCCCCTTCCATGTAGTATGAGAGCCATACTCTACACAGTCTATTCTATGGAGCTGAACTCCCCATCAGAAAAAAAAAACTTTGCAAGATGCTGCACACACAGATGCTGTACAGACACAAAAGATCTGTAGCTGCAAAAGATCTGTTCCTGCCAAAAATCCAACCCTGCAAATTGCAATGATAGTCTATGAGAACTGCAGATCATCATACACACATGATTTAACTGACATTCATCTGCAGATCAGATCCACCAGGTTGGATTTTCAGATCTGCAGATCTGTCAGTTAAATCATGTGTGCATGATGATCTGCAGATCTCATAGACTATCATTGCAATTTGCAGGGTTGGATTTTTGGCAGGAACAGATCTTTTGCAGCTACTGATCTTTTGTGTCTGTACAGCATCTGTGTGTGCAGCATCTTGCAAAGTTTTTTTTCTGATGGGGAGTTCAGCTCCATAGAATAGACTGTGTAGAGTATGGCTCTCATACTACATGGAAGGGGGTAAAACTGGTCTGTGATCTTTCATTTTCCAAAGACCATGGTCTGATGTGTGTATGAGCCTTGACTCACACCAGAAACAAGCATGCAGATAATGTTGTCAGATCTGACAATGTCTGAAACACCTGATCTGCTGCAAGCTTGTTCAGGGGCTATGGCTAAAAGTATTAGAGGCAGAGGATCAGTAGGACACCCAGGCAATGTGCATTGATTAAAAGGAAATAAATATGGCAGCCTCCATAGCCCTCTCGCTTCAGTTGCCCTTTGAGTATATACAGCAAGTCTCTAAAATCAAGATTGTATGGTGTATTTACCCGATATATTTGGGCACATCCATAATAGAGGGGTCGCCTCCTTATCTGTGACAAGTTCAACCACATACAGTGAAGGCCCTCCCCCAATATGGCAGCAGAAACGAGGGCGGAGCCATAGACAGCCAGAAACATTCTCCACGTGCAAATCAACAGTAACTAGTCACAATTATCTGTGATTTTTACTTAGAAGATACCAAATTATATCAGGATGCAACAATGATACAGAACAGTTGAGGAACACAGAGGAAACCCAACAAAGGCAGCCAGAGAAGCACTGGTGTAGCGCACTACGACGATGTAGCCAATCATAATTGAGATTTAAATTAGGCAGCGCTACCCACGTCGCGGGGGTGTTTAACGTCCATAAATATGTACACGTCGCCGGTGAGTTGGGCACCGGCGGGAGAGACGAATGATGGTGAGTTGCCGCAACTTGGAGGGGGATGGAATTCACGGTCAGTCATCTGCCAGAGCCCCAAATTACCCTTACGCACCCCGCGCAGCATTACATTGCTGCTATGGGGTGCCCGGTTCTGGCGGTGAGCGCTGTAACCACCTGCTACGGTTAACTTACCCATGCCTCCACCTTAGTCGATGCGCTCCCCTCGCGTCCCACGTCACTCCCATGCTTCCTCCTTCAACCCAGAAGGCGGCATAAGATTGACATTGATCGCAAGTGAAGCGCATTGATTAAGGCGGCGTCTTGGGTAACTTAAAGGAGAACTGTAGTGAGAGGTATATGGAGGCTGCCATATTGATTTCCTTTTAAGCAATACCAGTTGCCTGGCAGCCCTCCTGAGCTATTTGCCTGCAGAATCACACCAGAAACAAGCATGCAGCTAATCTTGTCAGATCTGACAAAAATGTCAGAAACACCTGATCTGCTGCATGCTTGTTCAGGGGCTATGGCTAAAAGCATTAGAGGCAGCGGATCAGCAGGGCTGCCAGGCAACTGGTATTGCTTAACCTCCTTGGCGGTATGGACGAGTATACACGTCCATTACCGCCGGAGGTCGCCGCTCAGGCCCTGCTGGGCCGATTTTTACCAAATAAAAAGCAGCACACGCAGCCGGCACTTTGCCAGCCGCGTGTGCTGCCTGATCGCCGCCGCTCTGCGGCGATCCGCCGCGAGTAGCGGCGAAAGAGGGTCCCCCCCAGCCGCCCAAGCCCTGTGCAGCCGGAACAAATAGTTCCGGCCAGCGCTAAGGGCTGGATCGGAGGCGGCTGACGTCAGGACGTCGGCTGACGTCCATAACGTCACTCCGCTCGTCGCTATGGCGACGAGGGAAGCAAAACAAGGAAGGCTGCTCATTGCGGCCTTCCTTGTTTATTCTGGGCGCCGGAGGCGATCAGAAGATCGCCTCCAGAGCACCCTCTAGTGGGCTTTCATGCAGCCAACTTTCAGTTGGCTGCATGAAATCGTTTTTTTTTTATAAAAAAAAAACCCTCCCGCAGCCTCCCTGGCGATTTTAATAGAACGCCAGGGAGGTTAAAAGGATATAAATATGGCAGCCTCCATATCTCTCTCACTACAGTTCTCCTTTAACCCCTCTGTTGTGGGCAGCGGTGCCTAATTTTAATTTTGATTATGAGTAGCTACTTGCACAAAGCAGTAACTGCATATATAAGTGACACATTCTACCGCGTCCGTGTAGATCACCAAAAAAAATGGCACATAGATAAAATAGTTCACATTACTTACCGATAGATATCTTCTGCATTTCTATCTCACAGCAATATAAGTTCTCAAATACAGTGGGTTGTGAAAGTTTGGGCAACCATTTTTTATCATAACAACCAACGATTTATACAGGAAAATCATGACGACATGATTTTCCTGTATAAATAGTTGGCTGTTATGATAAAAAAAATGTCAGTTACTGTAAATATATCATATAGGAGACACACGCAGTCATATTTGAGAAGAGAAATGAAGTTTATTAGATTTACAGAAAGTGTGCAATAATTATTTAAACCAAATTAGGCAGGAGCATACATTTGGGCACTGTTGTCATTTTATTGATTCCAAAAACTTTAGAACTAATGATTGGAACTCAAATTGGCTTAGTAAGCTCAGTGACCCCTGACCTACATTCCCAGGTGAATCCAATTATGAGAAAGAGTATTTAAGGGTGTCAATTGTAAGTTTACCTCCTCTTTTAATTTTCTCTAAAGAGTAGCAACATGGGGGTCTCAAAGATTGTTCACCATCATGGTTTAGGGGAAGGATACAGAAAGTTGTCTCAGGGGTTTCAGCTGACTGTTTCCACAGCTAGGAACATACTGAGGAAATGGAAGACCACAGGCTCAGTTCAGTTAAGGCTTGAAAAGGCAGACCAAGAAAGATCTCAGATATACAGAAGCGATGAATGGTGAGAACAGTAAACCCACAGACCAGCACCAAAATCCTACAACATCATCTTGCTGCAGATGGAGTCACTGTGCATCGTTCAACCATTCGGCGCACTTTACACAAGGAGATGCTGTATGCGAGAGTGATGCAGAAGAAGCCTTTTCTCCGCCCACAGCACAGAGCTGCTTGAGGTATTCCAAAGCACATTTGGTCAAGCCGAATAAGGTGCTGTATAAGGTGGAATAAGGTGCTGTGTACTGATGAAACTAAAATTGAGTTATTTGGGCATTACAAGGAGTATTATGCATGGAGGAAAAACAGCAGCATTCCAAGAAAAACACCTGCTACCTACAGTAAAATATGGTGGTGGTTCCATCATGCTGTGGGGCTGTGTGGCCAATGCAGGGAATGTGAATCTTGTCAAAGTTGAGGGACGCATGGATTCCACTCAGTATCAGCAGATTCTGGAGACCAATGTCCAGGAATCAGTGACAAAGCTAAAGCTGCGCCGGGGCTGGATCTTTTAACAATACAACAACCCTAAACGCTGCTCAAAATCCACTAAGGCATTCATGCAGAGGAACAAGTACAACGTTCTGGAATGGCCATCCCAGTCCCCAGAACTGAATATAATTGAAAATATGTGGTGTGAGTTAAAGAGAGCTGTCCATGCTCGGAAGCCATCAAACCTGACTGAACTAGAGATGTTTTGTAAAGAGGAATGGTCCAAAATACCTCCAACCAGAATCCAGACTCTCATTGGAACCTACAGGAAGTGTTTAGAGCAGGCATGGGTAAACTTGGCCCTCCAGCTGTTAAGGAACTACAAGTCCCACAATGCATTGCAGGAGTCAGACAGTCACAGTCACGACTCATAAAGGCAAATGTATTGTGGGACTTGTAGTTCCGTAACAGCTGAAAAGCCGAGTTTGCCCATGTCTGGTTTAGAGGCTGTAATTTCTGAGGAGGGTCTACTAAATATTGATTTCATTTATTTTTTTGTGGTGCCCAAATGTATGCACCTGCCAAATTTAGTTTAAACAATTATTGCACACTTTTTGTAAATTAAATAAATAATTTTAATATAATTTATATAATATAATTTAAATAATATTAAAATAAACTGAATTTCACTTCTTAAATATCACTGTGTGTGTCTCCTATAGGATATATTTAACGGACATTTTTTATCGTAACAACCAACGATTTACACAGGAAAATCCTGGCGATTAACAAGGTTGCCCAAACGTTTGCATCCCACTGTATACATATAAAGCAAAGACCAAAAATAGACAAAATAAATAAAATCAACAAGTGAAATTTTATCAAACATATTTCTCATGTACAGTACATTTTCTGTATATTGTCCTGCTCCTTACATATTCTGCAGTATAATACAATTCTCTATGCTACAAACCCCTATATATTCTCCGGTACCAGGAAACCCCAGGTTCACAAAAGAATTGCACGTCGCATTAGGCCGCTGCCCACAGGTATGTCTATGCATACTTAAAGGGACTCTAAATACAAAAATTAAAAATAAAACCAGATACTTACCTAAGGAGGGGGAGGGCTCTGAGTCCTACAAAGCCTTCCCATTCCTCTCCTCGTCTCGTCGTTCCTGCGATGGCTCCCTCGTTAGCAGTCTCCGCCCCAGATAAATATTGCAGCCACTATATCCCTCTCCGTTTCTGTGCACTTTAAGAACGCAACTGCATGTACACACCACACTAAGCCACCTCAACACAAAGCCACTGCCACAAGGGCTCTTTTACAGTATACGCTTAAAAACTGATGTGTTTCAGCTTTCCACAGCAGTGCATTGGAGGAAAAAAAACTTCAGCTTTTCAGCGTAGTGTGTAAAAGGCCATAGGGAAACATGGACGTTACCTTGCACATCAGTTATCCGTTCAGTTATAACGGACAGCAACTGATTTAGTGTGAAAGTACCCTAAGCCGCTGCCCACATGTCCCATGCATACTTACAGCCTTCAGTTAGTATATAAGGTAATACAATCCCTTTAGCATTACAATATCCAATATAATACAATCCTTTGTGCTACAAAGCCATATACTGTACTGTCCTTATAACGTATCATAGTATAAATCCCCATGTCTCTGCTCTCCTGTATAGCTGCTCCTCTACAATTTAATTTACATTATCCTCTATAATATTATAAACCTTATCCCCCTCCCCTTATAGTTATGCTCTATATTACACTGTATCGTATCATCCTCTCATATGAACGTACCTTGTCCTCTGTATTATGTTCTATATTATTCATCTCCTGTATAATTGCCTCCATTAACCCCTCCCTCCAATCTTCTGTATATTCTGCACACCTGGCTATACTGTACTGTACTGTATATTGCTCCTCTACGTGTTATAGGTAACCGCCTCTATACTATACAGCAGTGTTTCTCCGCAGTGTTCCAGCGGATACCCCTTAATATCCACATTGGCCAAGTACCCGTACTGTGAGTAACGTCAGCACAAGTAGCCCTTGATGCATACATGCTGCTTACGAGTACTCCATGATTGTGTATATTGTTCCTTGGTGATTGTAATTAACTAAAGGGGCGGGACCGGATCTACATTATCCTTCCCTTCTGTCCTCAACACACTGTATATTACCCCGTCCAGCCTCTATATTATCCTCCTCTCTCTACTCCACTGTGTATTACCCCATCCAGCCTCTATATTATCTTCCCCTCTATACCCCACTGTGTATTACCCCATCCAGCCTCTATATTATCTCCCCCTCTATACTCCACTGTGTATTACCCCATCCAGCCTCTACATTATCTCCCCCTCTATACACCACTGTGCATTACCCCATCCAGCCTCTATATTATCTCCCCCTCTATACTCCACTGTGTATTACCCCATCCAGCCTCTACATTATCTCCCCCTCTATACACCACTGTGCATTACCCCATCCAGCCTCTATATTATCTCCCCCTCTATACTCCACTGTGTATTACCCCATCCAGCCTCTATATTATCCGCCCCTCTATAGTCCACTGTGTATTACTCCATCCAGCCTCTATATTATCTCCCCCTCTATACTCCACTGTGTATTACCCCATCCAGTCTCTATATTATCCTCCCCTCTATACTCCACTCTGTATTACCCCATCCAGTCTCTATATTATCCTCCCCTCTATACTCCACTGTGTATTACCCCATCCAGCCTCTATATTATCCTCCTCTCTATACTCCACTGTGTATTACCCCATACAGCCTTTATATTATCCTCCCCTCTATACACCACTGTGTATTACCCCATCCAGCATCTATATTATCCTCCCCTCTATACTCCACTGTGTATTACCCCATCCAGCATCTATATTATCCTCCCCTCTATATTCCACTGTGCATTACCCCATCCAGCCTCTATATTATCTCCCCCTCTATACTCCACTGTGTATTACCCCATCCAGCCTCTATATTATCCTCCCCTCTATACTCCACTGTGTATTACCCCATACAGCCTCTAGATTATCCTCCACTCTATACACCACTGTGCATTACCCCATCCAGCCTCTATATTATCTCCCCCTCTATACTCCACTGTGTATTACCCCATCCAGCCTCTATATTATCTCCCCCTCTATACTCCACTGTGTATTACCCTATCCAGTCTCTACATTATCCTCCCTTGTATACCCCACTGTGTATTACCCCATCCAGGATCTACATTATCCTGCCTTGTATACCCCACTGTGTATTTCCCCATCCAGCCTCTATATGATCCTCCCCTCTATACTCCACTGTGTATTACCCCATCCAGCCTCTATATTATCCTCCCTTCTATACTCCACTGTGTATTACCCCATCCAGCCTCTATATCCCTCCTCTATACTCCACATCCAGCCTCAATATTATCCTTCCCTCTATACTCCACTGTGTATTACCCTATCCAGTCTCTAGATTATCCCCCTCTATACTCCACTGTGTATTACCCCAGCCATCCTCTATATTATCCTCCCTTGTATACCCCACTGTGTATTACCCCATCCAGCCTCTATATGATCCTCCCCTCTATACCCCACTGTGCATTACCCCATCCAGCCTCTATATCCTTCCTCTATACTCCACTGTGTATTACCCCATCCAGCCTCTATATCCCTCTTCTATACTCCACATCCAGCCTCAATATTATCCTTCCCTCTATACTCCACTGTGTATTACCCTATCCAGTCTCTAGATTATCCTCCTCTATACTCCACTGTATATTACCCTATCCAGCCTCTATATTATCCTCCTCCTGTGAAGGTTAGCAGAGTTACCGCCGCCGCAAGCGGTAGCAGGGCGGCGGTTTCTTCATCTCAGCCGGCGGTTTCAACAGCACAGTCAGTTTGTGACATCTTGCCTCAGGGCAGCAGGGACACCGCCGCCGCGGCATGGCAGTGGTTCCCGCTACTCAGCCGGCATCTACTAATCTTCTTGCCAACACGGATACTGCACACAGCCTCTCTGTCACTCAGAGGCTGAGGCTTACGAGCGGGCCAAGCGAAAGGACCTTTATGCTTGTAGAAGGGCTGTCAGCTGACCAAGCCGGTCAGCTGACTCCTTCCGCTCTTCTGATTGGATAAATGACTGGGGCGGAGCTGAGGAGCTCTTCCAGTACATATAGGACCTGTATGCCAGTCATTCCCTGTCTGCTGTTGCAAATGCTATATGTGCTAGCTCTCAGACCTTAGCTAGATCCTACAGTGTGCCAGAACCGGCAGGAGCTGGGAATCCACACTGAGTCAGTTTCTTGATAGCTTAAAGTACTAATTGCATTGTTTATCTGTTATGACCTCTTGCTTGCCCGACTACGCTCTAGTCTTCTGATTCTGTACCTTGCCTTTCTGATCTCGTTGCCGTACTATTGCCGATTTCACTACACACTGATCCTGTCTCTCGATTCTGTACTGTCTCTGTCCGTGAGTTGCTGAACCTGCCTGTCTGACTACGCTACCCTCAGTTCTAGGTATCTAGCCTGAGGGGTTCCAGTATTTCCGCTCCTCGGAAATACTGCGCTGCATTAATGTCTGAATCACACATTCCCATCTTGGTGTGTTCAGCCTTCAACCGAGGTCTCTTAGCCTTGGGAACTCTCGGTAGCAGCATTGTTGATCACCTCATTCCACCTGGTGATCTCACTACTTTGCAGATTAGGATCTTATTGTCTATTGATCCTTGCCTGCAGTAGTGTCTGTGGCTCATTTGTGTTCCTGGGATTCCTGCTCCTCAGGAATTCCTAATTTGTTCTACGTGTATTCATCATTACTGTTGCACCAAGCACTCACACTTTAGGTGTCCAGAGGTTAGTTCATACTCGCATTATTGATGATTCTGCAGATCATCCATAATCTGGTATATCTGCATTCTTGGCAATTCTGCAGATCGCCAACAATCAGATTCTCTCTGTGGGCTGACACCAATCGTTACACCTCCATAGTCCTTCATTACATTCTCCTGTATATAGAGATTTCCATAAAGCATGTAAATATAGGGAATACTTTTACACACCTTTACCTGCTGCTTATAATATATTACTGTATAAAGAGTATGTACATGGTTTATTTTTTCCTAGCCTCCTTGATATCAGTACTAACTTGCACGCAGAATATACATAATTCTCTGGACTTATTACTGGTCAGTAAAGCAATGTATAATGGTAAACCAAGGGTCAGGGTTGGTCCGAATGCTGGTATATAGAATATATAGGTTCTCTGGCATTATTATTATCTCTATATTTATAGAGTAGGCTGTACATCACATTTCACCTCCTGAAGGTCAGTGCTGGGCTGTATATCGGTTTAGCGTGTGTAAATGGCTCTCTGACCTCAGTATTGCTGTATTTTAGAAATATAGGTATATCCCCATAACATTGGGAGGAATCCTGTTAGTTGTGTCTGTCCTCTATTGAGCGCACTTCTTTTTTCCAGCACATCCCACAGATGTTTAATCAGCCTGCATCCGAGGAATTTGAAGGTTTCATTAGTTCAGGACACTTTCTTCCATCACTCCATTGTCCGGTTCTGACTTTTGCGTGCCCATTGAAGCTGCTTTTAGCAGTGGTCAGGGATAAGCATGGGCACTTGACTGGTCTGCAGCCACACAGCCCAATAATGCAACATGCTTTGGTACACTGTGTGCTCTGACACCTCTCTCACCAGGCCTGGATTTACATCACAGGATCCTATAGGCACAGATGTCCTGGCACAATAGACTTCACCTTCCACCCACCTACAAACCCAGCCAAACTGCTCTGCAAGTGTGCTGGCTGTCCCAGCTGTCACTTCTCCCTTACTTCCCTTGCCTGTCACAGGTACTGTAGCTACAGGTTCCCCTTAGCATTAGGTAGCCAGAGCTATCCTAAGTATTAGGTAGCTAGAGGTGCCCTTTAGAGATCTCAGCAGTGAAATGCTAGGAGCAGTGTAAGTATAAGTAACCTCTTATTTACACTCTCATCAGGACTCTGTAAA
Organism: Hyperolius riggenbachi; assembly: GCF_040937935.1. NCBI lineage: Eukaryota > Metazoa > Chordata > Amphibia > Anura > Hyperoliidae > Hyperolius > Hyperolius riggenbachi. The sequence continues at coordinate 34,090,050 of NC_090654.1, forward strand.
GAGGAGGGGGGAAGGAGGCACTAGGGAAGGGGTGTGAGCCGCCTTTCCATCATCAGGCGCCTGTAGGCATGTGCCTACAGTGCCTTATGGTAAATCCGGCCCGGTCTCTTATGGTCAGTGTTTCAGCAATCTGTGCTACAGCAGCTCTTCTGTAGGATTCGACCAGACAGGCTTGCCATCGTTCCCACTTGCTTTTGGGTACCTATTACTGCCACCTGTCTACTAGTCATTTTTGGGCTAATTCGCACTACAAGAGCTCTTCTAAGTGCTTTGTGATTTTAAAAACTCTCACTAATGTACTGCTGTTTGTGAGTGTTCTCACTGGAGCAATGTGATTTTGTAAAAGTCCCCCTTCAAATTGCCTTAGCAAGAGCTTTCCAAATCACTAGCGCTAAAAAGGCTCTTGTAGTGTCAGTCAGCCGTTAAAGTGGACCTTAATTCTTGCACAGGACAGAAGGAAAGGATTCAGGAAAGGAACACACTAGGCAGAATTGAATGAGTTTTTCCCATAGAACGTAGTGGAAACCGCATATGCGATTCTGCCTAGTGTGTTCCCACCCATAGAAATGCACCCTGTATGTATTTAGAGAGTTTAATTCAATTCTCAAGAGGTAGCACTCACAGTTTGTATATACCAGTGATGGGTAACCTTGGCACTCCAGCTGTGACAAAACTACAAATCTCATCATGCCTCTGCCTCCCCGAGTTATGCTTAGAGCTATCAGCATATTGCAAAGCCTCATGGGACTTGTAGTTCCACCACAGCTGGAGTGCCAATGTTAGCCATCACTGGTATATACTATCCACTTAAAATCCAGTCCATAAAACATCTAGTATATTATATCCTAAAAAATGCCAAATTGCACTCTCTGCATAGACAGTTCAGCAACAGCCAGTGTGAACCAATCCTCTCAATTCCACTTGCACAACTATTGCAGACGATCTACAGATCGTCAATAGCTGCGGTTTTGTCAGCGCCCGCTGTGCCCTCTGTGCTTTGCCGCGAATCCACTCCAGAGCGGCACACCACTACACCAATCGCTAGATGGAGATGGTATGACGGCGGCGGTAGGCGCAGCTGTACAGAGTGTACAGCTCCGCCTACGTCATACAATCTCTATCCAGGGATTGGTGGAGCGGTGTGCCACTCTGGACTGGACTCACCGCCCGCCTCATTATCAGAAATATGCACTGCTAGTCACAGCTTCTGTCAATCAGTGACTCGAGTGGATCCACCCCCCGCTGCCCGGCTCAAGCAATCAGCAATATGCTGATTGTAATGTGTAAAATGTTACGCATTGCACCCGTAATGCGTAAAAATGTATTTGTTGATGTCTGCAATAGCTTCCTGCACCAGCAGGAATGCGTAAAAACGTACGCATGGCGGCCGGCTAACTCCCAGTCGGCAAAAAACAAAAACTAGCTGGCAGCGGGGGATCAGAGGAGCCATGAGTGACTGCGAGGGCACAGGATAGCTGCAGGGGGCTGATAGATGCCCCAGGTAAGTGAAACTTTTTTTTTTTTTTTTTTTTTTTTAAGGAGTTAAAGAGACACTGAAGCGAGAATAAATCTCGCTTCTTGTCTCATAGTCAGCAGGGGCATGTGTGCCCCTATCACTATCGCGCGGCTAAACGAGGGTCCCTGACCCCCCAACACCCCCCCTGCAAAATCAACGACCAACTTGGTCGTAGATTTTGCTGCTCTTCAGGCAGGGCTAACGGCTGCAGCCCTGCCTCTCAGCGCCGTCTATCAGCGGCGCATCGCCGCCTCTCCCCCGCCCCTCAGTGAAGGAAGACAGAGGGGTGGGGGAGAGGCGGAGATACGCGCTGACAGACGCGCCTGAGGCAGGGCTGCGGCGGTTAGCCCTGCCTGAATCCGGAAGAGGGGATGCGCTGCTCGGAGGGGATTTCGGGGGCTAAGGGATCCCCGTTTAGCTGCGGGATAGCGGCGTTTTAGCAGAGGCACACATGCCCCTGCTGACTATGAGGTCTGAAGTGAGATTTACTCTCGCTTCAGACTCTCCTTAAGGTTCCCTTTAACCTCCCTGGCGTTCTATTAAGATCGCCAGGGAGGCTGCGGGAGGGGTTTTTTTTTTTAATAAAAAAAAAAACTATTTCATGCAGCCAACTGAAAGTTGGCTGCATGAAAGCCCACTAGAGGGCGCTCCGGATGCGTTCTTCTGATCGCCTCCGGCGACCAGAAGTAACACGGAAGGCCGCAATGAGCGGCATTCCGTGTTTCGCTTACCTCGTCGCCATGGTGACGAGCGGAGTGACGTCATGGACGTCAGCCGACGTCCTGACGTCAGCCGCCTCCGATCCAGCCCTTAGCGCTGTTCCGGCTACGCTGGGCTCAGGCGGCTGGGGGGACCCTCTTTCGCCGCTGCATGCGGCGGATCGCCGCGCTGCAGCGGCGATCAGGTAGCACGCGCGGCTGGCAAAGTGCCGGCTGCGTGTGCTGCTTTTTATTTGAGCCAAATCGGCCCAGCAGGGCCTGAGCGGCAGGCTCCGGCGGTACTGGACGAGCTGATCTCGTCCAGACTGCCCAGCAGGTTAACAGGGACTACTCATAAGACTTACCACTCAGGAATTGTTCTGACCCAGTCTAGCCTTCTATTGACCTTTGTTAAAAGTCATTCAGATGCCCTCACTTGCTCATTTTATCTGCTTCTAAATAGGAATGTTGAATGAGAGGCAAATCATTTTTAGTTTAAAAGCGGATCCGAGATGAAAATCTAACTATGACAAGTAACTTGTCTATATATCTTATCTAATGTTTAGATAGTTTACACAGCAAATCTAGCTGCAAACAGCTTCAAAAGTTTATGATTATTTATTCCTGTGATACAATGAGAGAGGCCATGTTCTGTTTGTCACATTACACACAGGCAAGCTGAAGGCATCTGCAGCCCTCAGCTCAATCCCCTCTCCTCCTCCCCTCTGCCTCTGAAATCTCTGGTTAGTAACCTCCTCCTGCCCAGACTGAGCTCCCATAAGCCCTTGCTACCTGGGACTGAGTGCCTTGGCTCTCTGAAAAAGCTGTGGGTGAGGCTTGTTTAGTTTATAGGGAATTAGAGTATTAAAACAAAAAAGTATTTGGCTTGAGGAATACCCTATAATCTTTATGAAAGGCACACAATTATGCAATGATTGGCGTGAACGCGGCGGCAGCCCCAGTACCACTCCACGTCAATTGGTGTGAAGTCCTAAGGGCAGAGATTGCAGGGGATCGTGCGCATCCCCGATAGAATGACAGAGCTCCGCCATCGCTGCTAGGAGACTGTTAGACAGCAAAACCGCCGTCTATTTACATAGTACAGCGCTGCGATCTACAGCATCGCTGTACAGGGGACAGACATGTGACATGGCTGCCCCCGAGACACACAGGAGCAATCAGCTGTCATAGGCTAGCGGGGGGCGGGGTTACAGTAAAGTAATTAAAAAAATAGTATTTATTTAAATAAAAACAGTATAAGTATTTGTAAAAAAATAAAAATCCTCAGAGTGATCATAGCCCACCAACAAAACTCTGTTGGTGGGCAGAAAAGGGGGGGGGGGGGGGGAATCACTTGTATGCTAGATTATACGGCCCTGCAGCGAGACCTCAAAGGGAACCAGAGATGAAGTAAAGAGAAGCTTTTATACATACCTGGGCTTCCTCCAGCCCCATAGGCACGGATCTCTCCCCCGCCACCTTCCTCCTCTGGCCGCAGCTAAGAGAACCGGCTCCCCGCTCTTCCGTCAGTCGGAGCCAGCTATGCAGAAGTGCGCCCTCTACTTATCTCTCCAGCGGCTGCTGGAGAGATACACAAAGAGCGCACTTCTCCTGCGTAGCTGGCTCCGACTGACGGAAGAGCGGGGAGCCGGTTCTCGTAGCTGCGGGCAGCGGTGGATGGCAGTGTGGGAGCGATCCGTGCCTATGGGGCTGGAGGAAGCCCCAGGTATGTATAAAAGCTTCTCTTTACTTCATCTCTGGTTCTCTTTAAAGCTGCAGTGGCATAATTAGTAAAACAATGGCCTGGTCATTAGGGGGTTTTAAGAGCGCGGTCCTAAAGTGGTTAAAAATTATCATTCATCATTTTCCAAGATGCCTACATTTGCACGCAATATCTGCATAATCCTGCATCAACTCTGAAGAAGCGACAAACATTTACTAAATATCTCACCCCTTGACTTGTGCCATTGTGACAAGCTAACAATGCTGTTCATGTGACATGTCTGTGGGTTTAAAGTAAAACAGAGACGAAGCACCCTCATGTATTTTACCATATATATCAGTGGGAACATTAGAGAAAACATCTACCCTGCTCTCTGTTTCATCCTCACTGCTAAAAGTGTCTGTTATCAGCTGTGATAAGAATCACGGACTGAGCATTCAGTCTGGCTTTGCCGGGAATGATTATAGCTGAGTCATTATAGCAGAGCCACAAGGGGGCAGGTTTGGGCTTCAAAAGACACCAGAGAAGACAGACTCAGCTATAATCATTGCGTAGCAAAGCCAGACTGAGTGCTCAGTCGGAATTTCTTATCAGAGGTGATAACAGTCAGATTAAACAGAGAACAATGAAACAAAGAGCAGATTAGGTGTTTGCAGTCACGTTCCCACTGATTTATAAGGTAAAATACATGCAGGTGCTTCCTCTCTGGTTCTCTTTAAAGACCTGACCTGAACTCAGAACTACCTCTCTGCTCTAAAAGATAAGCATATTAATCAATAAAAACATGTTAGTTTACAGAACTCCTGCAATAAAATTGCAATGTGTCCACTTCCTGCTTTCATGGAAGCAGACAAAGGGTTAACATCCCATGTTTACATTTTAGCTGTGTCTGCTGAGCACTGCCAATTTTTTTTGCTGACCAGCTGAAAGTTCAAATTACACTTGTGATTACTTGAAGATGAGGGGAGGGGGGGGGGGGGGGGTTGACAGGTCTCTCTAAAAACACACAGGCTGCATTTCTCGGTTTTCCTTGTGTCCTGTGAAGAGTTCAGGTCCACTTTACTACTGTGGCTGATGCACGGTGTCCAGCCTCTCAGTTATGATCTGTAAATGATGCTGTCTGGTCTGTCCATTGATAGATGATGTACAGTTTCCTCTGACCTTGTTTCCATCCTCTCACAGTTGCATTATTTATGATCACATTCATATAGTGCTGACATATTTTCCACAGCGCTATACACTGAAGGAACCGTGTCACTGCCCCTCAGAGGAACCCACAATCCAATACCCCTACCACAGAACAGGCCAGGGCTAGTCTGATTGGAAGATAACGTAGGGCCCGTGCACACCTAGAAGCGCTAGCATAATCGCAAACGCTCAGCGCTTTATGAAGTGATTTGTCCGAGCGATTCTAGACATGTGTAGAGCGATTTTCTAATCATGCCTAGCTATTTCTGGAGCGTTTTGGTGCAGCATTTTTATTTGTTGTTACAGTAGAGCTGTAACTGAACGGTTTCTGTACAAAAAACGCTTGGAAAAATCGCTCTGTTCTAGCGCTTTTCCACTTTCCTATACTTAACATTGAGGCTGAATCGCCTCAGAAATCAGCAGAAATGTTTGTGTTTGGGAGAAAAATCCCATCGCTCTGGTGTGCTCCATTTATATACATTAGCCAAGCACTTTTCAAGGTGCTAGTGTTTCTAAAAGCGCATAGAAGAGCTCTTGGGGTGCAGCAGCCCTTACGGCTTGCTCACACTATGAGCGTTTGCATATATTTTTTTTAAGCGCTGGCGATTTTAGAAATCGCCCTAAAGGCGCTTGTGCAATGATTCCCTAAGAGAGTGTTCACGTATGAGCGACTCGATTGCGTTCCGCTTCCAAAAGCGCTGCCTGTACCATTTTCTGAGCGTTATTGCTCAATGGAAGGTATAGGGAAATTGCAAAGCACTTGAAAAAGCACTTTGTATAGCAGTTTCCCGAGGGCTCTGAATAAATGCATTGTATTTACTCATTCCTGGGCGAAAGAGTTCACTAACTTCCTGACTGACGTCAGGAAGTGAAAAAACAAATCTGCAAAAGCGCTTAGAAAAGCACTTACACAAAATCGCTCAACGCTCAGAAAACGCCGGGAATTGCTTGAAAAAAAAATTGTGCACAAAAGTGCTCAGCGCTTGCGATTTATAATGTGAACATAGCCTTACTTATGATTTTGGAATGTGGAACAGATGCAGGCCACCCCCATAGCCTCAGGACAGACTTTATACACAGGGATGTAATGCTCTCCTGTGCGTCAGTACCAGGCATAATTCTCTCTGGCCTCAGTATTGCATTTTATTTAGTGCAGGGCTGTTTTTAGGCATAGACAAATCAGGCACAGGTCTGGGGTAACACCTGCAGGAGTAGGCACCACAGAGCTGTTCTTAGCATGCTTTGCTTTAGGAAATGTATACACCACTGGTCGTTTCATTAAAGAGGAGCTGTTAGGTATAAGGTCTCAGAGAAAATAAACACATATATCAGTAGCTAAAGATTGGCTGTACTTACATTACATATGCATTTCACTGTCCACGTTTGGATTTCACAGAATTTGTATATAGTATATGCAGAGATAGATGCTCCTGACAGCTCATGGCAGGCTCCATGTTTTTCTGTCAAATGTGTCGTCATGTCCTGCCTGCTTCCTGATCACAGATAAGCTTGTACTAAATAACACAGTGTGCAGTGAATATTAATGAGCCATGTGGCTAGGAACAATAGCTGACTCCTGCAGTGTAGTCTGCCCGAGATTTATCAGTGCTACGCGATTACAAGCTGCTGTAACGTCTCATTAGCAGCCGAGGGGAGAGCCCCAGAATGCTTTGCAGTATGGTATGCGGCTTGCGTCTTCTTAAAGAGAACCCGAGGTGTGTTTAAAGAATGTTATCTGCATACAGAGGCTGGATCTGCCTATACAGCCCAGCCTCTGTTGCTATCCTAAACCCCACTAAGGTCCCCCTGCACTCTGCAATCCCTCATAAATCACAGCCATGCTGTGAGGCTGTGTTTACATCTGTAGTGTCAGTCTCAGCTGCTCCCCCGCCTCCTGCATAGCTCCGGTCCCTGCCCCCCTCCCTTCCCTCCAATCAGCAGGGAGGGAAGGGATGCAGGCGGGGACTGGAGTTCTGCAGGAGGCGGGGAGAGCAGCAGACTGACACTATAGAGATAAACATAGCCAGCTCTGACAAGCTGTTTGTCAGCAGCGTGGCTGTGATTTATGGAGGGATTGCAGAGTGCAGGGGGACCTTCAGGGGGTTTGGGATAGCAACAGAGGCTGGGCTGTATAGGCAGATCCAGCCTCTGTATGCAGATAATATTCTTCAAACCCACCTCGGGTTCTCTTTAAGAATAACAGACTTGCTGATAAGCACACATCAAAGGTAACTGAGATTTTTATCTTCACTAATTGCTTTTGGGCTTCCTTCTAAACTGTTTAACACAGGAGAATAGAGGTTTAAATTAGCTTCTGCAGCCTGACAGTTACTCTTTAAAGAGAATCTGTATTGTTAAAATCGCACAAAAGTAAACATACCAGTGCGTTAGGGGACATCTCCTATTACCCTCTGTCACAATTTCACCACTCCCCGCCGCATTAAAAGTGGTTAAAAACAGTTTTAAAAAGTTTGTTTATAAACAAACAAAATGGCCACCAAAAACAGGAAGTAGGTTGATGTACAGTATGTCCACACATAGAAAATACATCCATACACAAGCAGGCTGTATACACCCTTCCTTTTGAATCTCAAGAGATCATTCTGTGTTTTTCCCCCTGCAGTTCTCATGCACTGAAGTTTCAGGCTGCTCTTTTCTTCCTGCAAACAGCTTTGCCCTTGTCTAATTCCTCAGTATGTGAAAGCCCAGCCAGCTCAGAGGACGATTTATCCAGCTTGTAAAAGATAAGAGAGAAGCTGCCCTAATCTAAATAATACACAGGCAGTGTGCATAGAGGGGCCTGGAAGGGGGAGTTCATAGCAGAACCACAACACTGAAGAACTTGGCAGCCTTCCAGACACAGGCCGACAAGTCTGACAGGGGAAAGATACATTGATTTATTACAGAGACTGTGATAGCAGAAAGTGCTGCAGTAAGCCAGAACACATTAGAATAGCTTTTGGAACTTGTAGGATCATAAAAAACAGGATGCAATTTTTGTTACGGAGTCTCTTTAAGACAGGGGATTGGTGATGATTTACCCCTTAAATGGGCACTTCTGATTAGAAAAGAATCGAATGGGAAAATCAATACGTGTATGGGCACCTTTAGATATGGTTTGTATTGATTGTTGCAGATCTTATGGCTTTTCAGGACATTATTTCCACCTGTAAAAACCAAGGCTGTCCATAAAATATATATTTTAGTTTTTAAAGTGGCCACACAATCCATATAACAATTATAGGAAGTGTTTGTTATGCGGATTCCAAGATTCTGATCCGGTGAGGAGGTGCAACCTATTGCTTTGACATTGGTGCCCCCATAACTAATTTATATAGGCTATGATCATTCTATTCACAAGATCGAAATTGACATTTGACTTAGTGGTTAGCGCTCACACCTTGCAGCACTGTGCCACCAGTTTGAATCCCAGCTAGGGCTCTATCTGCATCGAGTTTGTATATTCTCTGTGTCTATGGGTTTCCTCCGCGCACTCCAGTTTCCTCCCACATCCCAAAAACTTACAGATAAGTAAAATGGCTTCCTCCTAAATTGTCCCTAGACTATGATACATACATTACTATGGTAGATATTAAAATTGTGAGTTCCACTGAGGGACAGTTTAGTGACAAAATATATACTCTGTTCAGCAATGCAGAACATGTGGGCGATATATAAATACTAAATAATAATAATAAAAATGGGGGGAAAGAGACCTAATTTAGTAATATAAATGATATGCAGCTTCTACTTTTACTTCAGAGGTGTCCGGACCTTTAAGATATAGATGAATATTGTGGAGCCTGTTCCCTGGCCTCCTGAGTATCAGTATGTACAGCCTCCTATATGTCAGTGCTGTATGGATAGATATGATGTGCAGCCTCTGCCCTGGCCTCCTGGGTGTCAGTACTAAATGAAGATATCCATGTGATGTACAGTCTTCCCTCTGAGCTCCTACGTGTCACCTGTGCTTTACCTGCTGTATATCAGTACCATACAGATATAGCCACCCCCTTCCCTCCGTGTCAGTGCTGTACAGTATAGAGATACAGACATGACATATAGCCACCCCCTCCCCTCAGTGTCAGTGCTGTACAGTATAGAGATACAGACATGACATATAGCCACCTCCCCTCAGTGTCAGTGCTGTACAATATAGAGATACAGACATGACATATAGCCACCCCCTCCCCTCAGTGTCAGTGCTGTACAGTATAGAGATACAGACATGACATATAGCCACCTCCCCTCAGTGTCAGTGCTGTACAATATAGAGATATAGAGATACAGACATGACATACAGCCACCCCCCCCCCCCCCCAGTGTTAGTACTGTACAGTACAGAGATACAGAGATACAGACATGACATACAGCCACCCCCTCCCCTCAGTGTCAGTGCTGTACAGTATAGAGATACCGACATGACATATAGCCCCCTCCCCTCAGTGTCAGTGCTGTACAGTACAGAGATACAGACATGACATACAGCCACCCCCTCCCCTTAGTGTCAGTGCTGTACAGTACAGAGATACAGACATGACATACAGCCACCCCCTCCCCTTAGTGTCAGTGCTGTACAGTACAGAGATACAGACATGACATACAGCCACCCCCTCCCCTTAGTGTCAGTGCTGTACAGTATAGAGATACAGACATGACATATAGCCACCCCCTCCCCTCAGTGTCAGTGCTGTACAGTATAGAGATACAGACATGACATATAGCCCCCTCCCCTCAGTGTCAGTGCTGTACAGTACAGAGATATAGACATGACATATAGCCACCCCCTCGCCTCAGTGTCAGTACTGTACAGTACAGAGATATAGACATGACATATAGCCACCCCCTCCCCTCAGTGTCAGTGCTGTACAGTACAGAGATACAGACATGACATACAGCCACCCCCTCCCCTCAGTGTCAGTGCTGTACAGTATAGAGATACAGACATGACATATAGCCACCCCCTCCCCTCAGTGTCAGTGCTGTACAGTATAGAGATACAGACATGACATACAGCCACCCCCTCCCCTCAGTGTCAGTGCTGTACAGTACAGAGATACAGACATGACATACAGCCACCCCCTCCCCTCAGTGTCAGTGCTGTACAGTATAGAGATACAGACATGACATACAGCCACCCCCTCCCCTCAGTGTCAGTGCTGTACAGTATAGAGATACAGACATGACATATAGCCACCCCCTCCCCTCAGTGTCAGTGCTGTACAGTATAGAGATACAGACATGACATACAGCCACCCCCTCCCCTCAGTGTCAGTGCTGTACAGTACAGAGATACAGACATGACATACAGCCACCCCCTCCCCTTAGTGTCAGTGCTGTACAGTACAGAGATACAGACATGACATACAGCCACCCCCTCCCCTTAGTGTCAGTGCTGTACAGTATAGAGATACAGACATGACATATAGCCACCCCCTCCCCTCAGTGTCAGTGCTGTACAGTATAGAGATACAGACATGACATATAGCCCCCTCCCCTCAGTGTCAGTGCTGTACAGTACAGAGATATAGACATGACATATAGCCACCCCCTCGCCTCAGTGTCAGTACTGTACAGTACAGAGATATAGACATGACATATAGCCACCCCCTCCCCTCAGTGTCAGTGCTGTACAGTACAGAGATACAGACATGACATACAGCCACCCCCTCCCCTCAGTGTCAGTGCTGTACAGTATAGAGATACAGACATGACATATAGCCACCCCCTCCCCTCAGTGTCAGTGCTGTACAGTACAGAGATACAGACATGACATATAGCCACCCCCTCCCCTCAGTGTCAGTGCTGTACAGTACAGAGATACAGACATGACATACAGCCACCCCCTCCCCTCAGTGTCAGTGCTGTACAGTATAGAGATACAGACATGACATACAGCCACCCCCTCCCCTCAGTGTCAGTGCTGTACAGTACAGAGATACAGACATGACATACAGCCACCCCCTCCCCTTAGTGTCAGTGCTGTACAGTATAGAGATACAGACATGACATACAGCCACCCCCTCCCCTCAGTGTCAGTGCTGTACAGTACAGAGATACAGACATGACATATAGCCACCCCCTCCCCTCAGTGTCAGTGCTGTACAGTATAGAGATACAGACATGACATATAGCCACCCCCTCCCCTCAGTGTCAGTGCTGTACAGTATAGAGATACCGACATGACATATAGCCCCCTCCCCTCAGTGTCAGTGCTGTACAGTACAGAGATACAGACATGACATACAGCCACCCGTCAGTGATGTACAGTGTAGAGATACAGCCATCCTCCTCCCCTTAGTGTCAGCACTAGGCGCCCCACACTAGGCCGCAGATCCGCGGTCTCACCTGGCCGCTGCGTCCGTGCTCCTCGCGGCTTTAGCTGCGGCACACACAAACAATGACTCTGATTGGAGGAGAGCCAAAGCGCCAGGCCCCGCCCACCGGCTTGCGGCTCGAAGGAGACTGGAGCGGTGCTGAGTGACCTGCCTGCCAACCAATGGGAGAGAGTGAAGGCTGGAGAAAGAAGGCTGGGCATGATTAGCTGAGCAGATAAGTGACAGGCGTCTTAGCCAATCATATGAGGCGTAAGATAGGGTGAGCTGAGATTGGCTGTTCCCGGGAGAATGTAGGCTGAAGGCGGGGCTTGACTGGTGATAGACAGGTGTTCTGGCCAATCAGCGAGGAAATACTGCTAACTGGCTGACAGAGCGTAGCGCCAAAACGCAGTTCCCTTCCTGGAGCATCGCTGTGCGGTGTGAGGGCGGGGCGGATGATGGGCGCACATGTGACCCTGATAATTAGAGATGGGAAGTTCGGATCTTTTCAATGATCCGGATGATTCGAATCGGATCATTGAAAAGATCCGGATCTTTGATCCGAATCTCGGATCATTTTACTACCGAAGCATTCGGGGGTGAAATGACTAGCAGGGCAGGAGAAGGAGAGGGGGGTGGACACACAGAGAAGGGGAGAAGATGAACAGAGGGCAGGGAGTGGACAGAGAAGGGAGGAGGGACGAGCAGAGAGCAGAAATGTTAGCACACAATACCCACATGCTGCAATCATATACTTTACATATATTCATACCTCCCAACATTTCAATGTCCCAAAACGGGACAATTAGGCCACACCCCTGGCCACGCCCCCAACCCCCTAGTCACGCCCACCCCAGGGGAAAAAAAAGTTTTGTTTTTTTTTAAATAATTTTGTTATTAAATTACTCCCAAATGGGAGGGTGCCGGGGTGGTGGTGGTGAGGAGGAGGAGGGGGGTGGCCAGGCAGAGAGAGGGGGGAAAAAAAGCCGATCGAGGCACCAGCCCGCCCGGTATGCGGCATGTATGGCCGCCGCCGCCATCATTATCCTTCTCCCTCCCTCCTAATGTGTCCCCCAGTGTCCCCTTCCCCCCCGCACAGTAATATGGGCAGCGGAGCGGGCAGTGAGTCTTACCACTGCCTCTTCGCTGCGTACCGGGATCTCCTCTGATCTTCTCGCTTCCTGTGACGTCACAGGAAGCGAGAAGATCAGAGGAGATCCCGGTACGCAGCGAAGAGGCAGTGGTAAGACTCACTGCCCGCTCCGCTGCCCATATTACTGTGCGGGGGGGAAGGGGACACTGGGGGACACATTAGGAGGGAGAGAGGGAGAAATAAATAGCGGCGGCAATCCATCCCGCATGCAGATCCCCGGGGCTGGTGCCTCGATCAATTTTTTTCCTTCTCTCTGCCCAGCGGCCGGGACAGAAGGGGGGCAGCGCGGGATGGCGGGAGGGGCCCCCCAAATCGGTACAGTCCCGATCAAATCGGGACTGTTGGGGACTATGTATATTTCACCTATATGTTCATCTGTATACCTTGAATGGAAACGTCGCACAGTGAAAGAAAGCATTCCCCAAAGATAAGTGCAGCTGTGCCGAGTGCAGGAGGATCATATTGCGCTGCAATCACAGTGCCTGCAAAGTTACTGAGCTGTGCTGAGCCAAAAGTTTCCAATGTGATCACTGTGCAGCACTACGGAACAGCCAGCCTATAATGGGCAGCACATTGCAGCCAGTATGTGTGCTCTACACATATCTGGCAGTGGCACCCATGTCCCCTCTACCTGTCCCTGCAAGGCTGGCTCCCCTGAGTCCCCTCCAACAGAGCCATCCATCTCTGCTCTGCTTCCAGGACCCCGCTGCCCGCTGAGAGGGGGCGTGTCGCTCCTGGCCCCGCCCCTTTTTCGATCCGAATCACTCTTTTTGATGATTCGGATGATTCGACTCACAAAATAGATTCGGATCAAAGATCCGAATCGTTCATGATCCGGACAACACTACTGATAATAGCCAAGCAACCCTGCAGTAGCTCCTTAGCATGCTGCAGCTGCCACTTTCTCCCTGTGAACGTGCAGTCAGAGGTTACTAAAGCTAAAAAAGAAAAAAAAAAAGTTTAACTTTAGCTGGGGCTTCTTACAGCCCCCTGGAGTCCTCCTGTGCGGAGCCATCCTTCTAAGTCCCTCCATTGAGCAGCAGCAACCCCTGCAAAGCTGGGCAGTCCGCGACTACTGCACATGCGCGTCCACAGATCATGCGCACTCTGATTGCACTATGATCGTGCATCTGCTGCTGGGAGTGGTCTGTGCATGTGCATTAGTGATTTTTGCATAATGCACATGCGCAGAACTCTCCCTAAATAAGGAGCATGGTGAGGAGGCGCGTGGCAGGGGTCACCGCTGCTGGCTGGAGGGACTTGGAAGGACGGCGCGGGCACAGGATGTCTCCAGGGGGCTGCAAGAAGCCCCAGGTAAGTTAAACTTTTTTGTTTTTTTTTACACTTTAGATTTCCTTTAATGAGTAACTGTCGGGCATAAAATCAAAAATCAATTCTTTATTTTTATCTGGTGAACAAGTAATAAGGATGCTAATCAGGCAATCCAAAAGTTAAAATCACTATTACTTTTCTTGTTGATAAATTATCATTTCCCAGTTTACATGACTCTTATTTGGTACACAGAAAATTTGGTACACAAAAGAGAAGTTGCAGGGCATGCTGGGTTGTCATTTTTTGCTTCTCTACTTCCCCTCAGACTTATTATTGGCTAAAGCCACTTTCCCTCCTGTTTTCCCCTCTCACACCTCTGTTCCTCTCTGATTGGCCAAAATTTCTCAGGCTGAAACAATGCACTTTTTATAGTGAAGGGCGGGCAAATCAGGCAGAGGAGACTAAGGGCCTGTTCAGACTATGCGCGTTCCTAGACGTTTTCAGGGAACGTGTCTGGGTACCAAAAACGCATAGAAACGGCTCCTAATGCTTTTGAATGGGCTAGTTCACATGTATGCGTATGAGACGCATACGTTTCTCATCCGCATTACTGCACGCAGTTCTGTGCGTCACGCATAGAAACGGACGCAATGAAAGTGTATGGACGCGTATCAAAAACGCATACTATTGCGTTTTTAGCGTCCGTTTTCCTCTGCGGTTCCCATAATTCTATTTTTTCCCCTGGGTCACGTGTGTGTGCAAAACGCAATAGAATACGCATTAGAACGCAAGAAAAACACATGCGTTTTTCAACTTGCGTTTCTTTGATTTTAAACGCATTCTTCATACGCAGATAGTCTGAACAGGCCCTAAGGGCGGATATTACATCATGACTGGTTTCAAAATAGTAACAGTAAATATGGAAACTGTCTAGAATAGGATTTTCCACTTTTCCTTTATAAGATACACAGGAATCATAACGTGGATAGAGCAATACATATGTAAGTAGAGCAAGTATTTATCTACTTACATATTTGTTTTTTTTCCTGAGATAGTATGGCTGACAGCTCCTCTTTAAAGCGGTATCGTCACCATAAAAATCAAATTTCAACAGCAACTGGTCTGAGTGTATTAAGTGATAAAGATGCTAAGCCTGCATTCAAAACTTTCAAAACTTTTTCTGCTGTTATGATTTGGAGTTATCACATACTTAAGGAACACTGGCCCTTTAGTAGTCGTGCCAAAGAATTGCATGCTGGGGGTTCTTTTTATCTATAATCTATTCCTCCTCTTCCCTTTATTTCCCTGCCAGCTTCTTATCTGAAACCTAATCCCCTGCTCACTTGTGTTTACAAGCAAGGCTGAGGCGACTCAGCGATTGGAGGAGACAAGAAAAAAAGTAAAGGGCAGAAATGACATTAGGATTTAGCCTTAACTGTGGGCAAAAAGACATGGTGCCAACCAGGAACAGAATTCTCGTAATTTACTATATAACATTCACGGAAATCAAAATGTGGACAGTATAATACATGTGTTATGTAAGTAGATCAAGTATTTATCTACTTATATATGTGTTTTTTTTCCCTGGCATAGTATGGCTGATCCTACTGCTTTAACAAGCTATACATCTAGCGATTTGATGGCTGATCGACCATCCGATTCAATAATTATTAGTGAATTGGATGAAAATTGATGCAGCCACAAGCATGCCCAATTGACAATTCCCATCTGAAATTGGTTGAATGTATCATTTGGACATGCTGGGAAATCGGTGGTGGTATCGTTAATGATAAAACCCCCGGCTGCTGACCCTCTCAATACACACACACACACACACACACACACACACACACACACACACACACACACACACACACACACACACACACACACACACACACACACACACACACACACACACACACACACACACACACACACACACACACACACACACACACACACACACACACACACACACACACACACACACACACACACACACACACACACACACACACACACACACACACCCCCCCCCGGTCAAGTTACACACACACCCCCCCCCCCGGTCAAGTTACACACACACACACACGGTCAGGGACGGATCTAGACCAAGTTGCGCCTGGGGCAAGGTCAGGTTTTGGCGCCTAAAGGCCAGGTTTTGGCACCTAAGCTGCCATTCCCCATCCCCTTTTGGCACCTAAAGGTCAGGTTTTGGTACCTAAAGATCAGGTTTTGGCGCCTAAACTACCATTCCCCATCCAAATTTTGCTGCCTTTTTAGGAATTCAACAAACTGCGCCTGGGGCAAGAGACCCGTCTGCCCCCCCCCCCCCCTAGATCCGTCCCAGCCCCGCGTAGGGCGCTAATGTGGAAGTACCATAGACAGCTAAAGTGTCTTAATGCACAAGCCACGGGGGCACATAAAACATTTTCATGCTGAAATCGATTGGGAATCGGCCTGCGGTGTATGGCAGCCAGCAGATTTCTCTCTGATCGGATTCAATCAGAGAGAGATCTGTCTCTTGATCGATCATCTGCCAAAATCACTTGGTGTATGGCCACCAGATTGGACCATCAGATAGATTCCTGTCTGAACAAATCTAACTGGAATCTACCTGATGAGTGCCACATACTTGGGACAAATGTTCAATAGATTTCAGAATGAAATTTATTAAAGGACACCCGAGGTGACATGTGACATGATGAGATTGACATGTGTATGTACAGTGCCAAGCACACAAATAACTATGCTGTGTTCCTTTTTTTCTTTCTCTGCCTGAAAGAGTTAAACATCAGGTATGTAAGTGGCAGTCCCTGTCTGGGTCAGACTACAGTGTGACCCTCACTGAAATTGTTGTAAGAAATTATAACTATAAAACACTTTCCTAGCAGAAAACGGCTTCTGAGAGCAGGAAAGAGGAAAAAAAAGGTTCATAGATTTTACCTCTGGCATACTTCAATGAGTGTGTCATTGAGCAAAAACCAATAAAACAGTAAAAACTTAAAAAGTAGATTTTCAATATAAAATTAAAACGTGCAATATCTTAAAAAGTCATTTTTAGGAGAAGGTTAGATATAATTGTTTATTTCATTAGTTTATTTTCACCTCTGGTGTCCTTTAAAGTGAACCAGAAACGAAGCACCCTCATGTATTTTACCATATATGTCAGTGGGAACATTAGAGGGGACACCTATCCTGCTCTCTGTTTTATCCTTCACTGCTCAGCCTGCTTGTTAGCAGCCCTGATAAAATCCCAGACTGAGCATTCAGTCTGGGTTTTCTCAGGAATCATTATAGCAGAGTCTGTCTTCTCTGATGTCTTTTCAAGCCCAAGATTCCTGAGCAAAGCCAGACTGAATGCTCAGTCAGGGATTTTATCAGGGCTGGTAAGAAGCAAGCTGAGCAGTGAAGAATGAAACAGAGAGCAGGGTAGGTGTTTTCTCTAACGTTCCCACTAAAATATATGGTAAAATACATGAGGGTGCTTCGCCTCTGGTTCACTTTAAGGGCTCGTTCACACTAGAGATGTTTTTGGATTTATTTAAGCGCCTGCGATTTTTTAAAATTGCTCTGAAAGCGCTTACACCATGCTATCCTATGCGCTAGTTCAGATTAGGGCGATCCGTCCACTTTCCGCTCAGAGAAGCGCTGCATGGATCATTTTCGGGGCGATTTTGCTACAATGGAAGGTATAAAAAAAACACAAAACGCTCACAAAATCGCTTTGTGCAGAAATTGCGTTCGCGTTTTTAAGAATAAATACATTGTATTTATTTTCCAGATCAAAGAGTTCACTTTCTGACTGACATCAGGAAGTGAACAAACCGAATCGCTCTGCAAAAGCGCCTATAAAAATGCTTACCAAAAACGAACAGAAATCACTGAGAAGGGGAAAACAATTGCTTCAAAAAACGTCCAGCGATAACGCGATCGGAACGCAATGTGAACGAGGCCTCAGAATCTTTTCACACTATAAGTGTGTGTCACATTCTGCAAAACGCTGTCTGCAAAAAAACAAAAAATAAAGCATACAACAGTGAATTATGTGCTGCACCGAAACAAGTGTGAAAGGACCCATTTAAAGTAATGTGTCTATTCTACACTGTGCGCTGTATTGTTGGGCATTGGGCCCGATCCAATTTACGTTTTCTCCTAGGTACGTTTTTGTAAGCAATTGCGTTAGACAGTGCAGAAAAACATGCATTTTCTGTACTGTGCGTTTTTAACATGCTGCGTTTTTGCGTTTTATTATTTAATCAATGGCGTAAAATACAGTATCATATTTAACCATTTATGCCTCCAGGACGTAGTACCTACATCCAGGAGGCCACGTGCGCGTCCGCGCGCTCCCGCAGCCGATCGCGCGCGTGCACGCACGCTCCCGGCTCGCGGTTTGTTAGCCAGGCAATCAGTGAATCGGGCTATGGTGCCCGATCACTGATTCCTCTCCCACGCTGAAAAAGCGACAGCTTCTCTCGGAAGCTTCGCTTTTTCTTGCTTCATGCGTCCCTCTAAGCGTATGTTACGCTTAGAGTGACGTCATGTAAACAAACTCATGGCTGCCATCTTGTGGCCAAAAAGTAAAACTACAACTAAATGTAAAAAAAAAAAAAAAAAAATGCACATATATTTACCCAAACAAATACTATTTACATCCCACCCTCCAAAAATACCCAAATAAAATGTTTAATATATAAAAAAAAAAAATACAATTAAAAAAAACAAAACATGTAAATATTTACCTGAGGGTCTAAACTTTTTAAATATCAATGTAAAGATGAAATAGTTTTTTTTTTTTTTACTTTTAAACTATGTAAATAGTGATGGATGCAAAACGGAAAAATTGCACCTTTATTTCCAATTAAATATTGTCGCCATTCATTGTGATAGGGACATAATTTAAATGGTGTAATAACCGGGACAGATGGGAAAATACAATACGTGAGTTTTAATTATGAAGGCATGTATTATTTTAAAACTAGAATGGCTGAAAACTGAGAAATAATGATTTTTTCCCGTTTTTTTCTTATTCTTTCCTGTTAAAATGCATTTACAGTAAAGTGGCTCTTAGCAAAATGTACCACCCAAAGAAAGCCTAATTGTGGCGGAAAAAACAAGCTATAGATCAGTTCATTGTGATAAGTAGTGATAAAGTTATAGGCTAATGAATGGGAGGTGAACTTTGCTCGGATGCATAAAGTGAAAACGACTGAAGGCTGAACTGGTTAAATGTATTTAAAAAAATGCATGTAAAAATGCATTCCTCTGCTTTTCCATTGAGATACACTATGTGCATTTTACATGCGTTTTTGAAAATATACGCAGCAAGTTGTGCGCTTTCTAAAACACCAATGTTAAACGCACATATATGTGGTCCATAGACTTTCCTTGGCAGGTAAAACGCTTGCGTTTTTCACAATGGTAGTGTTTTTGCCTTGTGTGTACCTAGCCTCAGTTTTGCTGTTCTGAAAACGCACACAAAAGACAAGGGTGCTTCCAGCCAAGGTGGCCACACACCGTACAATTAAAAGATCTTATTTTTCACCAATTTCGGTCGGGTGTCCAGAAATATCGAGAGCTTTTCTTTGTTTTTCGATCGATAAATCCGATCGAATTTCTCATTTTTTTAAAATTTTTGAAGATTGTGACATGTTGGAAATTTTGGACCAACCTCATCAAGAATTATACGGTGTGTAATGGATTGTCAGTTGCTTGATGTACAGTTCCAATCAATTTTTTTCTGAGCTTTCAATTATTTTATTCATGATTGGGGAAAAATTGAACATAGGCGTGTGGTACATTGGTCAGATTTTTGAATTGTTACAATCAGAAAAAGTTGATTGCTGTTCTTGACTTGAACAGATATTTAAAAAAAATTGTATGGTTAAATATCTGTTGAATTCAAGAATAGCAATCAATTTTTCTGACTGATTGCAACAATTCAAAAATCTGACCAATGTACCACACATCTGTTTTCAATTTTCCCCCCCAAAAAACAGGAAATTCGATCGGATTTATCGATCGAAAAAAAGGAAAAGCTCTCGATTTTTCAGGACAACCGATCGAAATTATCAAATTGGTGAAAAATTGGATATTTTAATTGTATGGTGTGTAGCCACCTTTGGTGGGGGGGGGGGGGGGTTGCACTGTGGACTCCAAGAGAAGCTGTTCTCTGCGGTATTTTGTTGGTCTAGTTCCAACCTGCACAAACGTACATGAAATTGAAATAAAATGTACGGTACATCAGTTTAGAATTCTTAGCCTGTCATCGGCCATCCCTAGTCTGTAACAAAGCTGGTAGGTGTAAAGAAAGGGATGCAGCAACAATTAAGGCACATGTGTACAGGAATCAGCAACAGGAGACCAGTAGTAGAACTAGGATTAGTCACTGGTGTGAATAGACAGAACTTTTGCAACAGCCTGCAATAATACAGTATTGGTGAGTGGCACTCCTCAGCTTAAAGAGGAACTGTAGAGAAAATAACAATGAATAAATCACGAGTGGTGACATCTGTGGTTCTCCCAGGTGATCTGTGCGGAATGTTTGTTACTGACCGAGATTGTGCACAGAGGGAGATACTGTTTGTTAAAGGGACACTTAAGTAAAAAAAAAAAAAGAGTTTTACTCACCTGGGGCTTCCAATAGCCCCCTGCAGCTGTCCGGTGCCCTCGCCGTCTTCCTCCGATCCTCCTGGCCCCGCCGGCAGCCACTTCCTGTTTCGGTGACAGGAGCTGACAGGCTGGGGGCGCGAGTGATTCTTCGCGTTCCTGGCCACAATAGCGCCATCTATGCTGCTATAGCATATATCATATACCATATAGCAGCATAGAGGGTGCTAATGTGTCTGGGAACGCGAAGAATCACTCGCATCCCCAGCCTGTCAGCTCCTGTCACCGAAACAGGAAGTGGCTGCCGGCGGGGCCATGAGGATCGGAGGGAGACGGCGAGGGCACCGGACAGCTGCAGGGGGCTATTGGAAGCCCTAGGTGAGTAAAACTCATTTTTTTTGTTTGACTTAAGTGTCCCTTTAAGCAGTTCCCACAATGCAACGAGGTTCACAGACAGCAAACTGTCAGGACCATGGTTATGACATCACACTGTGGGAGGGGTTTCCCCACATTATCAGCCACTCAGACCCCCCTGATCATCTATTCCAAAAAAGGTAAAGATTTGTCGTGGGAAAGAGGGTATCGGCTACTGATTGGAATGAAGGTCAATCCTGGGTTAAAGTTTCTCTTCATTTAAAGGGCAACTGAAGTGAGAGGTAAATGGAGGCTGCCATATTTATTTCCTTTTAAACAATACAAGTTGCCTGGCAGTGCTCCTGTTCTATTTGGCTGTAGTAGTGACCGAATCACACCTGAAATAAGCATGCAGATAATCTTGTCAGATCTGACAAAGTCAGAAACACCTGATCTGCTGCATGCTTGTTCAGAGTCTATGGCTAAAAGTATTGGAGGCAGAGGAGAAGCAGGGTAGCCAGGCAACTGGTATTGCTTATTTGGAAATAAATATGGCAGCCTTCATATCCCTATCACTTCAGTTGTCCTTTAAGTGTTGGCACATAATCAAACAAAATACCAGCCATGAGAGAAAGGGGTTAGAAAACTACGGGGCTACATAACTGCAGACTTGTAAGAGCACCCATGCCGACTCCAGTCCTCCAGCAGAAGCCCCTGCATGAGCAGGTAATCCTCAGAACAGGACCATGGAGCAGTTTTAGAAGTTGCCTGGTCGGTTGTTTTTTCTTTGGCATCTAAATTCCCCAAATTTCCGGACAATCAATCATTTGTGCGATGTGCCAGATCAACAAGTCTGATCCATGGGGGCTGCATCTCGTATCTTACAGGACTCAATTACAGGACTCAAAAGAGATCTGCTGGTACCAAATGCCACAGGACCCCTTCAGATGTCTCGTGGAGGACATTTTTCAGTGGATCAGAGCGGTTTTAGAGACACCAGTGGAACTTACACAATATGCTGTAGGTGGTGTAATATTTTGGGTGACAGAACAGAAATCTTCCTTTTATGGCTTTTGTCAGTTTGCAGAGCATTGCTTAAGCTCGGTTACCCGAAGCGTACCTATGGCAAAAAATTACATACTTACCTTAAGCCGCATCTACACGAGTAGATGCGGCCGCGATGCTCCTTATCAATCGAGCCGCTGATGCGGCTCGATTGATAAGATCCGACAGGACGGATCTCCGCACCGCCGATTCCCTGCTCGATCCCCGCGAGGGGACAATGGCAGGGAATCGTGCGGGAGATAAGCGGCGCCGGCGGGGACGAGCGGGCACGAGCGGGGAATCGAATGCGGCGCACGCGCGGCGAGCGGGGACGCGCAACAGGCCGCCGATCGCCACAACATCTCCCCAACATCTCCCCGTGTAGACGGGGCTTTAGGCATTAGGAGTGAGGTTAGTATTAGGCACTAGGAGGGGGGTTAGTGTTAGGTATTAGGAAGGGGGGTTAGTGTTAGGCACTAGGAGCCGGAGGGGGGTTAGTGTTGGGCATGGGGGGGTAGTGTTAGGCAATAGGAGGGAGGTTAGTGTTATGCTGGGAATACACGAGTCGACCCGGCGTCTCGATTAGCCGTCGGATCGACTCCCGCCGCGTTGCCCGGATCGATTCCCGCTCGTCCCCCCGGGCACTTCCTTATCAGCGGTTCGTTTTCTTCCATTGTCCGCCCACGGGGATCGAGCGTGGAATCGATCCGCCGCGTGATCGGACACATCGGAAATTATCAATCAAGCCATCAGCGGCTCGATTGATAAGGAAAAAATGCACCGTCTATTCCCAGCATTAGGCAGCAGTAGTGATGATCAATGATTTGCAAATACTTCCAAGTTAATGCAAATGTATGTACATTTTTATGCAAATATATGCAGCTTAAAAATGTACCAATTAAGTCCAACCCAGGTTTAAATTGATTGGTCCAATTAATTTAAACCTGGGTGGGACTTGATTGGTACATTTTCAAGCTGCCTATATTTGCATAAATATTTACATAGATTTTCATGAACTCGGAAGTATTTGCATATTATTGGTCATCCCTAGGCAGTAGGAAAGGAAGGGTAGTGTTAGGCAGTAGGAGAGGGAGGTTAGTGTGAAAATGGGGTAAGTCTATAGGCAAATATCAGTAATGTAAACTACCAATATTTTTACTATCAGCACCACCTGCCACCACAATATGTACTAATCCCCCCCTCCCTCCAACCTCCAGTCACACCAAGGCACATACAAGACTGAATGAAGCAAATAAGTTTTATTTCCAGCAATGTCCAACACATAAAAAGCTTCAGAGTTTTAGAGTGCTCCCCCCTCCCCCCAAAGAAAATATACCGAACACTATGGGTGGCGGCAATGAGGTAGGGGGCGGTCCTGGGACACCCAGAGCCAGGAAATGAAATAACACTGTCCCTTTGTACAGAACTGACCAGGAAAAAAGCAGTTATGGAAATAGAAAATAACTCTCTCTACCGACGGCGGCGCTTAAAAAATACCAACACAAAAGGTAAAAAGTTGCTACAGGTAGACTCGGCCTGTCCACCGCCTTACACAGTTGTCTGTAAACCAGGTAAGTAGTACACTGCGTCTCTGCGCTGATCTACTGCTGTCAGTATGGAGGAAAAAGAACTGGTGGGGGTGTCCACAGCTAGCAATGCCCCTCCCCCCCCACAAATACTGCAAAGCGCACACAATGGGGTCTTCACTGTAACACCATAGTATCCTCCCAGGACAACATCCCACATATATTAAATAAATAAAATATACATATATATTTTTTTAATACTGACAACATACAGTAAAACCTTATTCCACAGGCAGCTCAGTGGGGCACAAAGCAACACCCCAAAAGGTAAAAAAATAATAAAATCAGCCCATCGGTGTTGAAATATGGAGGCTGCCATCCTTATGAAAATACTGGTTCCCTGGCTAATGATGACCTCCTGGCTATAATGCAGTCAGTGAAAGGTTTGAATAGACAACAACTGGATAATGTAGAGCGCTGGCAATCGTGTAGCCTACGCAGGATTCCATGTAGACCAGGGGTCTCAAACTTAATTTACCTGGGGGCCGCAGGAGGCAAAGTCAGGATGAGGCTGGGCCGCATAAGAGATTTCACAAAAAAAGTCCTCAAATGTCATTATTAACAGTTTTAATGATTTCTTCTGAACATGTAGTGTCCTACCTTATAGTTCGCTTTAGTGCTTCCATTACAAGTAATCCGCCGTGGCCCCGCCGCAAAATGAGGCCTGCAGAGCCCCCAAATCGCCCTGGGGGCAATCCACCGGCATTTCCTGGAAGGGGCAGAGCTTTCAGCTTCAGCTCTGCCCCTCCTGACGTCAATCGCTACGGATCGCCGCCTCTGCCCACCCCTCTCACTCTTCCTTCACAGAGAGGGGCAGGGAGAGGCGGCAATTGACGTCAAAACATCCACGACTGTAGCTCTGCCCCTCAGCGCAGTCGTGGATATTTGTCCGGGGGATTTGGGGGCTCTGCAGCCCTCGTTTAGCGGCGGGATGCAGCGGATTACTTGGGAGCACTGAAGCAAACTATAAGGTAAAATAGTTTGCTTCCGTGTCTCTTTTGCTTTTGCCGGCGCGGGCCACAAAATATTGTACCGAGGGCCGCAAATGGCCCGCGGGCCGCGAGTTTGAGACCCCTGCTGTAGACATACCATCCCTTATTCAATTCACTTTTTATCCTAGCGGATATTTTCACACATTATCAATAAAATGCCCTTTAAGGCAGTAGCAAGCAAGGAAATGATCAGAATAATTTTAACATCACTTTTTCACCTACGTCCTTTATGGTCAAATCAGGAAAAAGGAGCAAGAGATCACCATGGACAGTCAGAGGGAAAGCTGTGGCACGCGACCAATCAGGTGGGGATGCTGACACCAGAGCGGCCAATCATAGGCCACCCGCTACTGCTTTTGCTAACTGGTGACGATGGTCTTGCAGGCCAATCACTGCACTCGATCAGTAGCAGTGATACCTAATAGGCGGTCACTGCTATTGATTGAATGCAGTGATTGGCCCAATGACAATGCCCTTGTCCCGCCTGCAAAACCATCAGCACCGGTTAGCAAAAGTAGCAGCAGCGGCTGTGATTGGCCAGTCATGTGCCAAAGCTTCCCCTCTGACTGGCCATGGTGATCTCTTGCCATTGATGGGATTTACATTGGGGGTATATATGATATGAAGTATATATGATTGGGTGTGTATTTATCTCAGCATCTCTGGGGATGGTTTCAGGCAGAAGAAAGTCTAGAACAGGCATGGGCAAACTCGGCCCTCCAGCTGTTACAGAACTACAAGTCCCACAATGCATTTGCCTTTATGAGTCAGGACTGTGGCTGTCAGCCTCCTGCAATGCATTGTGGGACTTGTAGTTCCTTAACAGCTGGAGGGCCAAGTTTGCCCATGCCTGGTCTAGAACCAGCCCTGGGAGGACCAGGTACTAGACTGGGGGCGGGGGGAGGGGCTCCATGTACTGTAATATGGAAAGAGTAGGGAGGAAAGATGCTACATATGCTGTACTTTACTATGGAGAGGCATGCACTGGTATCCACTCAACTGAAAAATGAATGCAGATCAAGAGTCCCAGACAACAATCAAAACACGTGATCTACATATTAGATTTCCAGGTCTGTAATTATGAAAAACATCAGCACTACAGCTACAGAACTAGCATTTTACAGGAAGTGATTGATGGCAGCCTCCATATTTTTACAAGACAGGTGTACTTTAAGGATCAGTCCACACAAAATTTTGCTACTCCAGATATGGGTTGATGTTGGCAGGTTAAACCACCCAGATGGTTCCTATACCTTTTAGAGAGCCCAACGGGAAGATTTCCTTACTGTAGCTTCCGGCTCCACATCTCCTGTAGCTATCTTCAAACCAAGCCATCTCAAGAGGGGTGGAGCTAAACACTCAGAGACAGCCAATGGGAGGTCCAGCCAGCCTGCATCAGTCCATACTAGAAAACACCCTTTAAGCATGGAGAGTACAGGGCCTGAAATACAACATGGCAGTCTGAATTATTTCACACCGAAGTGGGCACAGATAAAGCAGCTTTGGCAGTTGATCGTTGAAGTGGTGACTTGCGGAGCTAAACATGGCAGCTAGCATCTTTGGAAGACTAATACTAGGCTTAAACAAGAAGAAAGTCTTTTGGGGTAATCTTCGTTTTTAAGCCAGTTTACGAGCGGCAGTTACAGGGACTCTTGTCTTCTAGAATACGGAAAACTGAACACTGATGTACATCGGGAATACATCTGCTGTTGTGGCCTACAGCCATGGATCCTCCATGTCAGCTTACCTCCCTCCGGTCCGGGAAATGTCACGACCAGTAACTAGCAGAAGCAATAAACATCATGTGATCTCCTTTCAAAGCTCCTCCTAATACTGCATAATATTTGGTTGTGTCGCACCTCTGTCCTCTTCACTAGGGTATGAAGAACAAAATGTTTGTATACATTAGTATGCAGAGTGGGGAAGAGTTACAACATTGCTCTGATTTTTACTCCTGTCTGTGACCTCAGAAAGTGGAGTTTGTTCCACTTCCTGTGATGTCACCATTCACATCTGAGAGCAATAAATCCCCCCAAGTAGTGTGTTGAAGGGTTACAAAATATATATGTCTGAATTGGTACCACCGTATCCAAAAACGCCTAATACAACAAAGTCCCTAGTATCTGGCACCGGCGGGGATCTCCTGATGCTGGATACATGTTCTTGCCGGTTGCCGTGCATGGAGCCGCTAGGAGCTGCAGGACGTTGCTAGAGGCTAGGTGAGAATTTTAAGGCTAACCCCCCCACAATAAAACAAAACAAAAAAAAACAGTCCAGACTATGCTGTATATAGGCAAGGTGACTGAAAGTGCTCTCCTATCTATGCAGCAATTGGATATACCCAGGGACTCCTCCTGTACTTCCCCCCCTCCAGAGTGGTGAGACTATTATGCTGCCGACATGGTCTTAAATCAAGTTACTGTCAACAGGTTTCTATAACGGATTGGTTGTGTGCCTTTGCAGCCGGTGGACATCACCATCTACAAGCATTACTGACTGAGTAGCGACTGTTTCTAGGAGGACCCCTTTACTTTGACTATGGTACCCTATTTTAGGTGCAAATGCATAAATTGTAAGAACTTGTGGATTTTGTTTTTAGGGTTGGTGGGGTTTTCTATAAGGTATTGGTTTTTGTGGTGTGGCTTTTAGATCCTATTTTTCATGTCTGAAGCCTAATAAATGCTCTAACAGTGGGGTGTTTTCTGGTAGATGTTTGATGGTCATCCAGAAAGTAACAGCCGGTTTAATTTAATCAGTTAAAGACTTCTTCCAGTGTAAAGTAGAGAGGCAGCAATGTAAGGCTTTGTATTATTGCTGTAAGGATAAGTAGGGTTAATCACTAACCAGCCGGCCCGTAATTAATTGACAGAAACTCCGCCCCCGGCAAAGCTGCCGTGGTGTTTTTTTTCCCTAAAGTCTTCTGAAACTCTGTGGCCACCCCACCTGCTTGCCGCGGTCTGCCCTAGCTCAGCAGCTGTGACCTAATTGGTGGCTGCCAAACTTAAGGCGGGCCGCAGCAAGCAGGTAGGGGTGGCCAAAAGAGTTACGGAAGACTATGGGGAAGAAGTCCATCTTACAGATAAAAGGGAGGTGGAATTACAGGCCTGATGAATAGTGGTCACCGGGCCCATCTAAGGCCTGGTGCACACAGGGCGGTTTTTGTAGCGTTTTCCAAACCGCTTCCGCCTGTGAAAACGCTTGGCTAATGTATCTCAATGGACTGGTGCACACCAGCGGTTTGAGGTTTTTAGCAAACCGCAAACGTAGCTCCTGCAGCACTTTCGCGGTTTGCAGAAGCGTTTCTGCCTCAATGTAAAGTATAGGAAAAGCGCAAACCGCTCTGAAAAACGTTACATCAGAGCGGTTTTCCAGGCGTTTTTGTTACAGAAGCTGTTCAGTAACAGCTTTTACTGTAACAATATTTGTAATCTGCTACACAAAAATGCTCCCAAAAATGCTAGGTATGTTTAGAAAATGTCTGCCTAGAATCGCTCTGAAATCTGCTCCAAAAACCTCTAGTGTTTTGAGGATCTGCTAGCGGTTTTAGTGTGCACTGGGCCTAACTGAAATTTTCCGTTTTTGAAAATTAGAAAGCTATAGTGGAAACGGGCACTTACACTTATATCGGTTTCACCCATTTTTCCTTGCACCTCTATTTTATGCACGCAATAATCTCCCTTACAGAACACAGAGAACAGTAAAAATCAGAGAAATTGTTCCAGCTCTAACCCACTCTATCTACAAAAAAAAAGAAAAAATATTGGAGAGGGTTCCATTTTAAATAAACGGTTAAGAGATTCACATTACGGGTAAGTCCAAAGCCTCGTATTCAAAAGGAAAATAAAAATATATATTTATCTATACATATAGCCTTTGGCATCCGTGATTAACCCTTCACTGCCCAGGGACAACAAGCATTGGGGGGGAGGGGGGTTAATGGCAGAAGTCAACGTAATGTGAAATCGTGGGTCCTTCGCAGTCTCAGTGCAGCATCATAAACGTGATCGCGAAAGGAAAGAAGCTCATCAGATTGGTGCCAGGTTCCCCAGCAACTGCCAATGGCTTTGGAACGGGTTCAGCGCTCGCTTCTGCAGTTCTTCTCAGCGTGGGGGACCGGCGGTGGCGTCTTAGAGGGAACGTCTGGTGTTTTTCCTCCAGCCTGGGAATGGGCGGAGGGGGAAGATGAGCCAATATGAGGAGAAGTGCCCTGACTTTTATTCTAATAATGGGAGGAGCAGAAAAAATGTCTGGCACTATAGTTTAATATTCAGCATATAAAAAGACGTGTGGTAAAAAACATCATTGTAGATACATTGCAAGTGGAACACTCAATGCAACAAACACATGTGCTGTGGATGACGTCTAAGCTGTACCTGGGTGTGTGGGAGGTAGCCGGTGTGGGCGCCAGGAGGTGCACGGTCCTTACGACCGTTTCGCGAGGCGGCTGCCAAGCTTCTTCTGAGGTGTGTGCACTACAGGTGTGAGACAGCAGCGGAACTAAATATGCGTCCATGTCAGGGCGCACTTCCGTAACGCTGAAGGGGCCCCACCCTCCTCCTTCTAATTGGTCCAGATCCCCTACTCTAGTAGAAAGGGTGGGAGGCAGCCAGCTGGTGGAGAGAGGCCGCACGCGCACGCCATGATGACGCTGCGGGCAACGGCCAATCGGCAAACAGCTCGCATGCATAGCCACGCCTAGTAGCTGCGGTTGCCTGGAAACAAGACGCCGCCGGTCACGGCAAGCTGCGCCGCCCCCCGTGTAAACAGAGGGCAGTGCAACCGGCCCATGTAATAGGGCAACAAGTAGTACAGCTGGCGGCTGTAGCCTAGAAAAAGCTAAACGGCCAAAACGCTGGAAACTACAAGGTGGAAGGTATTCTTACACCATAGGGCTTATTAGCCTCAATAAAAAATGCAGCAAAGGGGCAGGAGGCATATCTGGACCAAAAGACAGGTGGGGGGCTATGCATGCGAGCTGTTTGCCGATTGGCCGTTGCCCGCAGCGTCATCATGGCGTGCGCGTGCGGCCTCTCTCCACCAGCTGGCTGCCTCCCACCCTTTCTACTAGAGTAGGGGATCTGGACCAATTAGAAGGAGGAGGGTGGGGCCCCTTCAGCGTTACGGAAGTGCGCCCTGACATGGACGCATATTTAGTTCCGCTGCTGTCTCACACCTGTAGTGCACACACCTCAGAAGAAGCTTGGCAGCCGCCTCGCGAAACGGTCGTAAGGACCGTGCACCTCCTGGCGCCCACACCGGCTACCTCCCACACACCCAGGTACAGCTTAGACGTCATCCACAGCACATGTGTTTGTTGCATTGAGTGTTCCACTTGCAATGTATCTACAATGATGTTTTTTACCACACGTCTTTTTATATGCTGAATATTAAACTATAGTGCCAGACATTTTTTCTGCTCCTCCCATTATTGCAATTCTTTGCTTTTTTGTCTTGAGCACATAGTTGTACTGGTTGCATGACGTTTATGCCAGTTACTCACAGCTATTCCCGAGTGCCAGCCAGCTCTCCCATCTATGCTGACTTTTATTCTGAAGGAACATAATAGTGCCGTCTGCTCTTCCCTTTTTATTTGTCACCTGTGTAAAACAGGCTAAGGGGGGGTCTCCGCTCTGATTTCTTGACTTGCCGATCCAGTTTCTGAAGAGAACGTAGACCCCCCTCTCGGATATATTGCACTTTCGAAGCAGCTGAGCCTAGCATTCCAGTGTCATGCCAAAGGTCTTGCGGCATTCCAGAGCCTTGGCGCTGGGCAGAAGGGCCCTCCTCTTGCGCAATTCTTCTTTCCCCATCGAGCTGCCCAGCTTTTTGCATGCGGTCTTGTATTTGCTGTCGAATGCGGCTGTTGGATGGAGAAAAGAAGGCAGTGACGAGGATATTGTGGCTTTAAAACAATATAAAAATATCAGTAATGTTGCATTTTATTACAAAGATATACATATGTGACTAAAGTGAACTCGTAGCATAATATAAGTCCTAAAGCAGTCTTTCTGCAATGTGGACGAGGAAGTTATTATGGCACACGGGTCATTCAGAGTACATGGCGCCACCATAGACTACAGAGTAAATTGTGGCTGTGGCAGTACCTACTGGAGCCGGATTCCTGGGAAGGCCACAGAGGCCCGGGTCTTGGGCAGCTGCAGCTGAAAATGGAATAGGGTTGCTGCATATTGAGGAGGAAGCTGCAATCGGGGAACAACACATGGAAGAGGTGTGCTGCTCCCCAAAAGAGCTGTACATGAAGGAGAGGGACTGCTGTTCATTGACATTACAGGTAGTCCCCGACTTACGAACGACTCGCTGATACGAACGGCATGGATTCTGTGTTTCTATGGGAACAAGTCAAAGATTTTTTTTTCAAATTGGACTTGTAGTTTTTGAGAAAATCGATTCAAAAAAAAAAAAATCAAAGAAAAAAAGGCTTTTAAACTTGTATAAGCAGTTACAGGGGGCAGAGGTGACACAGAGGGGGACACTGGATCCACAGAGGAGGTACAGGGGACAGAGATGGCACAATATTCCAACTTAAGAACAGATTCAGGTTAAGAACGAACCTACAGTTCCTATCTCGTTCGTTAACCGGGCACTACCTGTATATATGGATGAGGGTGCTGGACATGGAATGGGGGACACTTCTACACATGGCAGGAGAGCAACAAGAAAGTTTGCCTGGGGGCTCTAAAATTATAAATCCGGCCTTGGTACCTACTGAGTAATTTTGGGCATTACGAAAGTTGTTATCTACACTAAGGGCTTGTTCACATTATGAGCGTTTGCGGGTTTTATTAAGCGCTGGCCTAAAAGCACTTGTGCAATGATTCCCTAGGAGAGCATTCACATGTACTGTATGCAGTTCGATTAGGATCCGCTTACAAAAGCGCTGTCTTTACCATTTTCTGAGCACCTTGCCTCAATGGAAGGCAGGGTCGCCATTAGAAATTTTTTGGCCCCATAGTGGGCACACCTACTTGGCCCCCCTCACAGCAAATCACAATCTTTGAAGGCCACTTTTCACATGCCTCCATTGCTGGGTGGAGTGTTTGCATATGATCAGTTTGTTAAGACTGTAACTGCACTTGCCCAGATCACTCCCAGCTATGAGAACACGATGGAGGAGGCACATGACCCGGAACAGTGCAATGTGCCGTGCCCAGCAACCCAGCTGGATTGTGTGGACTTCACAGGAGCACAATGGATTGGAGGAAGCTGACGGACAACAGGGGGCTGGAAAGAGCCCCAGGTAAGTAAAAATCCTTTTCTCCCATTCGTCTCAGGTTTGCTTTTATCACTAACTGATTAGGGTAACTGATGAGCCTCCTGGCACCTCTCATCTCATTAATGGGCAGCCCATGTGTGGCACTGTTCACAGGGCCCCATACAGCAGTCCCCCCTGTGATGTCCTGAAGGCGGCCCTGATGGAAGGTATAGGGAAATCGCTAAGCGCTTGAAAAAGCGCTTTGAATAGCGATTTCCAGAGTGCTTTTAAGAATAAATAAATTGTATTTATTCTCTTCTGGGTCAAAGAGTTCACTTCCTGACTAACGTCAGGAAGTAAAAAAAACTGCTCCGCAAAAGCGCTTAGAAATGCGCTTTAGCGATTAAAAAATCTCAATAAATCGCTCAGTGCTTGCCGTAGCGCTGGTGATTTATAATGTGAACACAGCCTTCCACCCCTTTCCTGCTAGCATATACCCCAGTGCATGAGTTATACTTAAGACACAGGAAGTGGGGTCTCGCTTACCGATGTCCATGTGTTCCTTCCCTAGAGCAGCCATTGTCAGAAGTAGCATCTCTCTGTAGATCCCCCTGTAGGGAAAGAGAATAAAAGCAGAGCATGACCTCAAACACATCCAAGCATCCAGGTTCACTATATCCAGAAATCAGATCAATGAACCGTGCGGCATAGTATAAGACGGGAGCACGCGCAAGGATGGAGACCGCACAGCATTCAGAACTGACAGACTGAGCATGCGCAGAGCTACTACTTCCAGGTCAAAGGATGGTGATTTACTAATGCCCCGCCCTCTACTGCAGTGACATGGAGCCTCTCAGAAGTAATCTGTAACCCAGGCAAGGCTCAGTATACATGCCCTGTTTGTCAATTATAAAATCTTTCATCTCTCTTATTTACATCCTTACATTTATCACAGGTGGCGACATCTTTACTGCTGGCAGGTGCATCAGAGCAGAATGTTTGTTTACCATGTGTTCTGAAGTCAGTAGAAACAACACCTGGTCTCCCAGAATGCTCTGGGAGGAAAATTCTTCATGACTAAACAGTCTAAGCAAACCATCACTGGGAGGGCCGGGTTACATACAGATATACCGTGTACACACACACACACACACACACATGTACACACACACGTACACACACACACACGTACACACGTACACACACGTACACACATACACACACGTACACACATACACACACATATACACACACACGTAAACACACACACGTAAACACACACACACACACGTACATACACACACACGTAAACACACACACGTACGCACACACACGTACGCACACACACACACGTACGCACACACACACACGTACGTACACACACACACACGTACGTACACACACACACACGTACACACGCACACGCACACATGTACACACACACACACACGTACACACACACACGTACACACACACGCACGCACACACACACACACACGTACACACACACACACGTACACACGCACACGTACACACACACACGTACACACGCACACGTACACACACACACACGTACACATGTACACACACACACACACGTACACACACACACGCACGCACACACACACACGTACACACACACACGTACACACACACACACACGTGTACACACACACACACACACACACACATTCTCTCTCACTCTTTCTCTGTAAGTTTTTCCTTTGCTGCACGTACACACACACACGTACACACACGTACACCCACGTACACACACACACACACACGTACACACACACACACACGTACACACACACACAGACACACGTACACACACACACACACACGTACACACACACACACTCTCACTCTTTCTCTGTACGTTTTTCCTTTGCTGCACGTACACACACACACACACACACACACGCACACACACGCACGCGCACACACACACACACACACACCATACACACACGCACACACCATACACATACACACACACACACACACACTGTCACTCACACTCTACACACACGCACGCACACACACACACACGTACACACACACCATATACACACACACACACACACACACACACACACACACACACGTACACACACGCACACACACTCTCTCTCTCACACACACTCTCTCACACTCTTTCTCTGTAAGTTTTTCCTTTGCTGAAACCAGAATAATTAAAAATGGGTATCCTGAATATTTCACTACACACACTATGTCACTACAGTGCCTCTTTAACTGGTTCGGATCCCTGATAAGTAGAATCTACGCCACACCTGTGGCTCTCTAACTCCGATGCGGTGTAGATTCTAACTTGCGGCTTACCACGATCCTGAGCCGATCGCTGCTCCAAGAGGTAGTAAACTCGGCAGCTTCTTTCTATTGGTCAGGAGCGGTTTTCATTGGCACCTGACCTCCTGATCACTGTGAGCCAATCACAGTGATCAGGAAGTGAGAGAATAAAAAAAGTCACTGGGGCGCCAGTCCCAAACAGGGCAGTAAATAGGGCAGGGAAGAGAACTGTAGCGCTGGGAACTGTAGTTCATAGAGGCCATTTCATAATCTGCATGTTTTCAGGAACAACTGAGCTGCTAGCAGGGGAAATCAGGCACGGAAGGCACATGAAGGGCGTTGAACAATGAAGCGTTGGCTGTACCTCTGCAGGACCTGTGGAGGGGAGTTCTGATCTTGCAGGATGGTCAGTATTAAAGAGATGGCTTTGTGAACCTCAAAGAGACCAATGAAATTAAGGACCTTTTCCAGGAACTCCAAGGTGAAGGGGTGGGAGTGGCAGCGCCAGCCATGCAGGTGGGTGGGGAGGTTACCTGCGGAGGTAACAGGGGGATTAGTATTATCGTCATTAGAAAGTGATATCAGAGTATTATACAACATTCTGGCAAATACAAACAGTAAACCAAACGGAATAAAATATGGCACTGTGAGATCTTTCAGTGAATGTAAAGGAAGACACAAATTTCTTATAAAGCTTGATTTAATTTCCTTTAAAGAGAACCTGTAATAAAGAAAAGTTCCCCTGGGGGGTACTTACCTCAGGAGGGGGACGCCTCTGGATCCTAATGAGGCGTTCCCCTTTCTCCTGCGCAGCATCGACCCAGCCCTGACTCCCTGGATCGGCAGCAGATGGTAAATATCTCCACATGTTGTAGGCGCTACCATGCCAGTGCGCATCGGCAGATTTTCGGGGGCGCCAGTGCTGGATCAGGGCTACACAGGAGGACGGGGGAAGCCTCATTAGGATCCAGAAGCTTCCCTCTCCCGAGGTAAA
The DNA here is from genome assembly GCF_040937935.1 of Hyperolius riggenbachi. NCBI lineage: Eukaryota > Metazoa > Chordata > Amphibia > Anura > Hyperoliidae > Hyperolius > Hyperolius riggenbachi. The sequence goes on from NC_090654.1 coordinate 34,125,028, forward strand.
TATCCCATTGGAGCACTTTTTTTCCTTACAGGTTCTCTTTAAAGCAAGCCTGAAGAAAAAAAAAAAGATACTCACCTAGGGAGAGGGATGGCTCTGGGTCCTATAGAGCCCTCCCCTTCCACTCATGGTCCCTTCTTGGACCATCACCACACGTTACCAGTATTCGGCCGCTGGGTTGAAAACTGCTATGTGCCGCCACGCGATGCTTTTGGAAGGGCGACGGGCAGCTCTGTATTGCACATGCGTGAGCACACACGGGCGTGCATGTGCAGTGCGGAGTCGCCCGTCTTCGGCAGCACGTGGCAGCAGATTGAAAAGGGGCGATGTCTCTGGAACGTGGGGACCGTGAGAGGTACAGGAATGCTCTGTAGGACCCAGAGCCATCCCTCTCTATAGGTGTGAATCTGGGTTTTTTTTCCGGCTTCTGACTTGCCTTACTATTGTGAAAAACATTTTAAAATAGCAGCACGGTGGCGTAGTGGTAATCTCTCCCGCCTTCCAGCACTGGGTCCCCGGTTCGAATCCCAGCCAGGTCAACATCTGCAAGGAGTTTGTATGTTCTCCCGGTGTCTGCATGGGTTTCCTCTGGGCACTCCGGTGTCCTCCCACATCCCAAAAACATACAGATAAGTTAATTGGCTTCCCCCTAAAATTGGCCCTATACTATGATACATACACTACACAATACATATATAGACATAGGACTATGGTAGGGACTAGATTGTGAGCCTCTTTAAAAGAACAGTTAGTGACATGACTATATATACTCTGTACAGCGCTGCGGCAGATGTCAGTGCTATATAAATAAATAAAATTTAAAAAATACGTGTGCAT